>NW_016808928.1:507311-511649 GCF_001698545.2 Rhinopithecus bieti | reverse complement strand
CTTGAATTGTAGCTCCCATAATTCCCATGTGTTATTGTAGCTCCCATAATTCCCATGTGTTAGGGAAGGGTCCTGGTGGGAGATAACTGAAACCTGGGGGCAGGTTCCCCCATACTGTTCTCACGGTAGTGAGTAAGTCTCATGAGATCTGAAGGTTTTATAAGCGGAAACCCCTTTCTCTTGGTTCTTATTGTCTCTTTGCTGCCGCCACTACATAAGACATCCCTTTGCTCTTCCTTCTCCTTCCGACGTGACTGTGAGGCCTCCCAGCCACGTGAAACTGTGAGTCTGCTAAACCTCTTTCCTTTATAAATTACCCAGTCTTGGGTATGTCTTCATCAGCAGTGTGAAAACAGACTAATACAACAACTAAATATTGTTAAGATGGTAAATTCTGTGTTAGGTTTATCATCACAGAGTAGCAAATAATAAGTAAAATAATAAAACAGCACTTTTCTTTCAAAATAAATATAAATATAAGTTTGCCCACATTCCAAGAGCCTTTCAGTGGTATGACTGACTTCTACATTAACCACAGAAAAAGGTTATCTGTGGTAGAGACCATCAGCCTGGAGCAGTGGTGCAGGGAGCACAGTTGAAACAGAAGGAGAAAATAGAAATAAGCTCTTGTAATCTTGCAAATGGTGCAAGTTAAAATGGTGTGCATGATCTGCCTTTAGTTATGGAGCTGAACCATTAATACATCTTAAATCTCAAATATGATGTTTATTTGGCATGCTGCCTGATAATGTCCCCTTAATACTCCTAACATTAGTTCTTTTATTGAAGCAGATTCGTGGGCTAAGTCAGGGATACTTGCATCCAAGTGGTTTTCAATCTATCACCTACTGCATTTTAAATCAATAATCACAAAATCATGCAAATGAGTGCTTTTCAAATATCAGTAGGGCTGAGGTGGTAGAGAGTGGTACCACTGTCCTCTGTGGGGAGCCCCACCAAACCAACCAGCCAAACCTCTAATCCAAAGTCTGGCCACAATTCTCCATGTGATCTGAGCATGTCAGCCAGGGAAACAAAGGTTTAGAACTAAAGCGGACAACTTTCAGAAAATCCACTTGTGGAATATTTGACTAACTCATTCATGACAAGATTTACTGCCAAGCAATAAGCAACGCCATCTTAAAAAGACCTCAGGTTAGTAAGGCACACTCTTCCCCGCCTTCTTCATGACTGAGGGCTTGCTACAGGAAGGTTTTCAACTCTTGGCACAGGGCTCATGCAGGGCAGATGCTGTCTGATGGTGGGCTTTGGAGTGAGACTTTGCCAATCAAGCTCTGCCACCACTCACTCGCCTTGGGCTCAGTTGTCCTCAGTCAGTTCTTAGGCACAGCTCTCTGTATGTTAAAAGAGGAATATAAAATCCGCCAGTAGAGAAAATACCTTTCAAGTACTTGAGCGTAGAGGCAACATGTATCTCCAGCCAAGACAGACTGTGGAATCTGCCTAAGAGGAATCGAAGTGGGCATTGACAATGTCCAGAAGGTACCGGGACAGTAAGACTTCATGACAACCTTCATGTCATTAGCGGATCTTAGTGTGGAAAGATGGTGAACTCGACTTAGAGGAAGTGGTGGGGAACACTACTAGGGAAGTGTTTAAAGATGAAACGTGCCTCTTCTCCTAAGTCCCTATCACTTCCACCAAAGGTCAGAGGATTTTAAAAGTTCTCACCACAAAGACATAATTACTTCAGGTGACAGATATCCTAACGACCATGATTACATCACTCTATAGCATATTGTAAAACAAGGTACCTTGCTTATTCCATGTATTGAGACATGTATCAAAACATCCCATTGTACTCCCCAAATGTACAGAATTATTATTTGCCAATTCAAAGTAAAACAAAACAAAACAGAAAAACAGAGGAATGGATACATAATAATGCTTCAAAAAGTCCACAGGAGAGAAAGCTGTGGTCAAAGGGCTGCAGGTGTTTCCACATGTCCTCACCTTAAGGCTGTGATTCTCTTCTCATCCAAAAGAACTTTCCCATTTGCAAATGTAACTACTTACAAGGAGACAATGTGATCATCCTGAAGGTTTCCAGTCCTTCCATTCCCCCAAATCATGTCTCCATCGGATAGGTAGAGAATGAGGACCCATATGGTTAAATCTGAGATGAGAAAATACATTGAGCACATGGAGCCCCTTGGATACACCATCCCTGACTCAGCCATTCCTTCGTGTAGATAAATGAATGCACTGATGCCTTCTTCTCATGCTCCCCAAAAATTTAAGGAACGATTTTTTTTTCCCCTGTGTCTGATCACCACTGAGCAGGGACAGAGCAAACCTCTATGTGTGCAGAGCAGGGAATGCTGTCTAAGAAGGCGCTCAAGAGATCCATTACCCCTTAGCTGCCTGATGTTGACCTGGCCCGAGGTTCATGGTAGGGATCACACCAAGGAGAGGGACGTGCTACCACCAGTGAACAGCCTGGCATACTGTATGCTTTCAGTACCTACATGTGCACCTCTCACTTATTTCCCCCTCTAAAAACTTAGATTTCTTCCAAGAGATTGACCTTCACCAGCATTTACTAACCTCACCAATAGTCACCTTGTTTATTCCATTAAACAGACCTAGAAAATCACTCACAGTTCTATGCAGACAGGAACAGAGTTATGTGTCACTCAGAGATGACGCCCTTAACCTAATATTTTGACATGTTCCCAAACAACACCATTATGTTATGCCAGATATTAGGAAATTATGCTAGAGGTGATGAGAAAGTGCTTTTAGCCATTATAATCAGTAGAAAAATCTACTGCTTCAAAGTGCCATTTCTTGCCAAAGATTGCTTTTGTAAAAATTATTTTAGTGGGGAGAATTTATTTCAAACATATACAAAATTACAGATAAAAGTGTATTAAACCTACACATACCCATTACTCAGCTGTAATAATTATCACAGCTATTTTTCCTAGATCCTCAACACTTTCTTCCCAATCGAGTTTATTTTTGAGCACACCCCAGACCATAAATCTATATATCCATAAATACTTCAGTATGTCTCTAAACGCTTCCGTCATTCCAAAGGAAAACCTCTTACCCATTAAGCAGTTTCTCAACATTCCCCGTGTCCTCCTTCACCCGGGCAGCCATCAATGTGCATTCGACATTGACCAGCATTTATGGAGATACAGATGTAACTCCACAAATAGAGTGTCTCTGAATGCCTCTCTTGAAAGAAAGAGATGGAGGAATAGTCCATTTTAGTTGAAGTTCAGGCTAATATGGGGAGAAATGTTGCTTGTCTTGGTAAGGGTTTGGAATTCTTTACCTGGCTTATTCATCATAATGACTACCAGTTTTAATCCCTTCAGTGCCATCCGAAACTTGCCCTGCCACTGTTGGACAATTCATGGAGAAGTGCTTGACCCAATGCAGCCAATATGGCTGGGTTGATTTGATTCCAGCCCTTAAGAATCTAAAATAGGTTTATGAAAGGGATACGAACTTTAGCAACCAAGGCTAAAATGGAAAAGATGCATTAAAAGAAGATAAAAATTAGACTCGGTACTGGGATGCCAGCAACTATTGAGGAAACAAAGTATAAATGGGTCAAAGGTTTAGAGCACAGAATTTACAGGTACAGAGACTAAGATGACTAACAATAGCAATAGTCAAAATAATAGCAAACATCAAGCGCTTATGTTTTGGACATGCGATGTTTCATTTACCCCTCACCACACATGAGTGAGTTCCCATCATTATCACTGCTTTATAAATGAGGAAACTAAAGCTTAGAGCAGTTGAATAATTTGACCTTAGTGGTTTTGGACCTGAGGTTTGAAACCATACAATGGACTCCAAACCCTGGGTTTTACTGAACTCAGCAGATATTTAAAGAACAGCAGCAACATCATGAGAAGGGCAGAATGCAGGGTCTCCACATTTTTTAGATTAAAAAAAAATGCTCCATTCCTATGACCAAAAAGCCTAATGAAATGGATGCCACCAGGGAAAGGAGGGCCTTGGAGGAGAGAGATCCTGGCGGAAGCCGCGGGCAAGCCCTGAGTTCAGGTCACTTGTGGTGGTTGCCTTGGGAACAGAGTCTCCCAGAGACGACCCACTCTATCAATTCAGCAGTTTCGCCCGAGGCCACCCTGCAGGGCAAATACTTGATAGGAAGCTGCAGTCTTTAGAAAGGCTTAAAATCTTTCCGCTAAAAAAAATCTTGAGGCCGGGCGCGGTGGCTCAAGCCTGTAATCCCAGCACTTTGGGAGGCCGAGACGGGCGGATCACGAGGTCAGGAGATCGAGACCATCCTGGCTAACATGGTGAAACCCCGTTTCTACTAAAAAATACAAA
>NW_016808928.1:487684-507014 GCF_001698545.2 Rhinopithecus bieti | reverse complement strand
AAAAAAAAAAAAAAAAAAAATCTTGAGCAAGTCATTTAACCTACGTGGATCACGGCCTCACCACAGTAAACCAATGAAGTTTTATTTGCAAGGACTTTTTCTAGCTGTACCCCTCAATGAAATTAATAATGAACCAAGTCATATTGGAAGGACTCATTCCTTAGGAATAGTAATTTAACTACAAACACAGAGAGAACCATAAGCTCAATAGCGATAAGAGGAAAATATTTGCTGAGACTCTGTATAATTTCTTAGCACATTCTACTAAACACCCTGACTTTATGCCCAGGCAACGCACCATGAAAGCTGCGTTTCAGCAACCCTTGCCTTTAAGACCTTTTTTTGCTTGTTTCCTTGTTTAAACAGAGTTCAATCATAAATTGATTTTTTTTAAGGCAGAGAAAAGATAAAAATGTCCCAGACAAACTGAACCTTCAAGAGTAACACCTGATAAACTGAATGCTTAACTATTATGCTGAAAAGTTCATCCCGGTGAGTGATTCAGTTTCACCTGACCTCATCTCAGGTATTTATCAAGTAATTCAAGATTATTTTGAAATTTGTTTTAAAAAAGATCTATCTATCTATCCATCCATCATCTATCATCTATCCATCATATATCTATTTATCTATCCATCCATCCATCTATCTATCTATCTACTTACCTACCTACCTACCTACCTACCAACCTACCCACCTACCTATAGATAAGTGTGCCCTGATCAAGGGAAATCTGACTTGGGAATATGTCAGCCAAAGGAAATGCTGCTGATTGATTTTACGAAAGTGACACAAATGTTAGCAACGGAGGCTAAAGTGGAAAAGATAAACTGAAAGACATTAGGAATTAGACTCAGTCCTGGGAGGCCATACACACACATACACACACACACACACTCATATATGTATTACACATATTAATATATATACACATACATATTTATATACAGATATGTTATACATATTAATATATATACAGACATATTATACATATGAATATATATACAGACATATATATTATATATAAATAATCTGGATTAGATGATAGAAACCTTTAAGAATATGTTTTTGATTTGGTGTATGTATGCAGTAGTCTTCCCTTATTCAATGTTTTGCTTTCAGCGGTTTCAGTTCCCCATAGTCAAACACGGTCTGAAAATATTCAATGAAAAATTTCAGAAAAAAACAACTCATAAGTTGTAAGTTACACGCCGTGTTTCGAGTGTGATGAAACCCCGCACAGCCCTGCTGCGTCCTGCCTCGATCCTGAATCGTCTGTCTGTCCAGAAGTTCCCTTCTGTTTGCACGGCTTGCCTGGAGTTAGGAGTCACTCAGTGCCCGTCTCAGGGACTAGATGGATGGCCGCGGGGTCATGGTGCCTGTGTTCAAGTAACCCTTATTTTACTTGTACTTAATAAAGGCCAGTGGGTAGACACTTGCATACTGTTAAAATTTTTTACTTTATTAGTTATTGCTTATCTCATTTGTGCCCCATTTATAAATTAAACTTCACCATGGGTACGAAGTATAGGAAAAACAGAGTTTATATATGGTTTGACACTAGCCACAGTTTCAGTCATCCACTGGGGTCCTGAATCATATCCTTCAAGGACAAGGTGGGGGATGTCTGTATATGTGTAAGGATGTGAGTGTGTATATGGCAGTGAATAAACTCAGGAAGAAATGCAAGCTGTTTAAAATACAAAGAATTTTAAAGTGAACTTTTATCCTTGAGTTCCAATGTGCTAAATTAATACTTAATAAAGATATTTAATTATTTAAGGATACTACCATTACTAATATACTACTTAAAACACTGAGCTGATGCATGGAATTGGAAGCCTGCATTTCATGATGAGAGTGGGAGCCTTCAGCTTCCTGTTCCATGTTTCACCTCCCAGTGTCTCCCTTGTGCTTCCAGGTGGGGTCTGCTGCACCTTATTTATTACTGATAGCCAACAGACTGATGAGGGCTATTCGACAGCATCATAGAAAAATAGATTTGCCTCTGACTGGAAGCATTGGGAATACTGCTCAATTTAAAATACAGAAACTCTGTCTGGTGCGGTGCTCACACCTGCAATTCCAGCACTTTGGGAGGCTGAGATGGGTAGACCCCTTGAGGTCAGGAGTTCAAGACCAACCTAACCAACATGGTGAAAACCTGTCTACTAAAAATACAAAAAAAATAGCTAGGTGTGGTGGTGGCCGCCTATAATCCCAGCTACTCGGGAGGCTGAGGCAGGAGAATTGCTTGAACCTGGGAGGCGGAGGTTGCAGTGAGTCAAGATTGCACCACTACACTGCAACCTGGGCAACAGAGTGAAATTGTCTCAAAAAAAAAAAAAACAAAGTAAAATAAAATAAAATACAGAAACTCTCCTAATGTGGCTGCTTCTTCTGTAATCAGATCTCTCGGCTCTCTGCAATTGGGTGCTGAGGCCCTGTGGTGGGGATACCTTCCTTCTGGTTGCTTCTGTGAAACTGTATCTAATGCTGCTGATGCTGCAATAGGACCATACTGAAGCAATTGTCCCTTTCCAGTTAGAGACATAACTCTTCCTTGACTTCACCCAGACCTGCCAGAGTAGCCTCTGTTCTTGTTTTGAGAGCAATAGCTCCCCTGTGGTGTGTAAAGAGGGGAGTGCGGAGGGACTTCTGTTTTTGTAAAACAGAATAGGTGATATGAATGTGGACATGCGAGGACACAGGCCAGCCACCATGGCCATGTGAAACGGGTACATTAGCAGAAGAACTCTTTTCAATCACCAGCATTTCCTTCAGCTGATATATTCCCAAGTCATATTTCCCTTGATCAGGCACAAGGCAACTGGAATGTTGCCCTGGACTCCTTAATGGCTCTGTTTGATTTGGATATTTAGTGATATTACTCAACACAGATCCAAAACTTGGCTTATACATCATATATGGCAAGATAAAAAACAAACAAAACACACACACACACACAGATTCTATAAATACTGACTCAAGACTTTTAATTTTGGGATTTGAGCAATTGTATAATTTACAAAGTCCTTAGGTGATTCCAGAATGCATCTAGAAAATGCAGATACTAGGCAAAATGTTTTAAAAGTCTCTGTGTCAATATATTAATATTTCCATGTCCAATAGCTACTGATTCTGTCCAGTTACACAGTAAAAAGTAAATTCTGCTTTTTTAAAAAAATGAGTCGGCATGACTTGCTTCAATGTCTGACTTCACTATTCATTTACCTCTCTCCATGGGTAAGTTTGAATCTCTTGGTGCCCTGGTTCACTCAGGTGAGAAATGGACTGCCTTCTGAAGAGGCTTGCTCTCAGGATTAAATTTGTGGACAACAGAAACTCATTTGGAGCAAGGCCTACAACACCTTTAGCCTTTACAATATTATACAGATACCACGCATGCTCCTTGCTAATCTTGCCAATTACAGTTTCTATCAGTATTCATTTTGAAAATATGTATTGATTTCCTAATTTATGCCTAGAATTCTTCCAAATATATGACATAGAGTTGTAAATAAAACAGACAAAAAATTATGCCCTCCTAGAGCTTTCCTTCTGAGGAAAGAAAATAAACAGTAGACAGGTAAATGGGTAAAATACGTGTTTTCAGTGGGAATAAGTACTATGGATTAAAAAAAAAATACAGGGAATAGAAATACAAATAACTATCTAAAGCAGGTGTGAAGGAGATTCATTATATAAATTCTATGTTTCCAACACTGTTGTATGCATTTTATATATATTAAATCTTTTCAGTACTCATAAAACCCTGTAATCACATTACATCTGCATCTATTCATATTCTATGTGTATTAACACAATTTGATTTTCACCCAACATTTGTGTGTATGTGTGTGTGTTTGACAGGGTCTCACTCTGTCACCCAGGCTAGAGTGCAGTGGGGTGATCATGACTCACTGCAGCCTCCACCTCCTGGACTCAAGCGATTCTCCTACCTCAGCCTCCCAAGAAGCTGGGACACAGATGAAAACCACCACCATGCATGGCTAATGAAAAAAAAAAAAATTTGTAGCAATGTGGTCTCACTACAAGGGCCAGTCTGGTCTCGAAACCCTGGGCTCAAGTGATCCTCCCACCTCAGCTTCCCAAATTGCTGGGATCACAGGTGTGGACCACGTGAGTAGAATACCATTTCCAATGTGTTTACCTCCTACCTCACCGTGGCTCCCAGGCCCTGGCTCCCGCAACAGCACGCAATGGCAGAGTGAATCTTTCTCATGGCCCAGATCTTGCAGCACCTGACTCAGCTTCTGCAGAACGGAGCTGTGGATAAGGACACACCTGCTTCACACCACCTGGCTTCAAGTTCACCTTTACCACTCATTAGCTGTGTGGCTTTGCCTCAGTTCCTCATCGGCAAAGTGGGAGTGACATAAATAGGCATTGTTTTGCGAGGCTGCTGGGATGTTACGTATGTCTATATATAAATGGGTGAAAGCCATGCCTGGCACATAGAAGGTGCTGTGTACCTCCTACCGGAACGTTCTGTATGAAGCATTCTGGGTAGGGTTTCTCCCTGAGCCCTCTCCCCAAACTCCTGTCATTTGACATTCCACACATGTCTGTGGTTCCATGATTAGTCCAATTATAAAGTGCTTTAAGTGGATTTGAAAGTCAGTGTTCATTTATATTATAGTCATGTAACTACAGTAGTCCCATATTGTATTTTAATCTTAAGTTAGATGGGAACAGGGACTATTACTTTAATAAAAATTGCTTTCCCTATCCTTATCACAAACAGTGACTATCAGGAGAAATGATCATTGATTTTTTGCTCTCTAGAGATAAGCTGATTAGTAGTAATGGCGTATAAGTTTATCTTGCTAAAGTAAATTGATGTGACTTCTTTCAGAAGGCAAAGTTAGCTGACCACAAACCTCATATTCCTAATGTGACCTTCCTTTCTCAATCACATCCTTCACTGTGCAATCTTTATTTTATTTCTATAATGCTTTTAGTGACAAGAAATGGAAATTATTTTAGAATTAAAGAAAAAATTGTTAAATGCCAAAATTTTGCTGTCTATTGCCACTGTGACTGGTTTATTTTTATCAAAGTCCTTGCACAGAGTAGTATATTTCCTCTTATGTCATTTAAAACACTGTCAAGAGAGATCACCCTCTCAGTTACTAAGCTTTTTTTAAGCTACTTTGGATGCCCCAACAATCCACACCGACCAGGAAAATCGATTACAATTTCTTGTCTTCACGTTTCTGACTTCCAAATTGAGGTGGTGATATTTAATTAAAGTTTCTCTAACCACATTCATTTATGCTCCTATGCTTGCATGAAATCATCTGAAATCAAAGGAGAAAACAAAACAGCCAAGATGGTAGTAGTATTTACAACCACCAAAACATAATCCATTTAATGTCAAGTCAGCCTTATTTAGTCTTTGCCAAGTGAGAATTCCCTTGAACTCTGGCTTTTGTTCTAAAGGTAGATAATCGTCCAGGGAAATTCTTAAAAGAAACAACTAAATTACTTGTAATAAATTGCAGAAGAATGCAGTGACAAACTAGGGGAGCAAAAAGGAGCCATGTCTCCCTTTCTGGTGTCTGTAAGTTGCAAACATTAAAGTAAATGATTACTATAGTCTCTTTCCATTAGCATTGTGTGGGCTCTAATATACACTTGTATTTACTAAATACATTTAGTAGATATGTGTAATAAAATATATGCCCTTTGATCTATACATTTAATAAGCACAGAAATAAATTATATGAAGTTGT
Organism: Rhinopithecus bieti; assembly: GCF_001698545.2. Lineage (NCBI taxonomy): Eukaryota > Metazoa > Chordata > Mammalia > Primates > Cercopithecidae > Rhinopithecus > Rhinopithecus bieti. The sequence goes on along the minus strand of NW_016808928.1, from coordinate 501,255 downwards.
GAATTTTATGCTACTTAAAAAGCAAGAGAGCCCTAACAGAAAATAGCGAATACCACAGTGGCAGGAAGAGAAGTCTTAGATGTTTGTATGTGGATTTTGCATATTTTAATACATCCTACAACGCATACATGCATTGGGGCCTGGCAAAAATAACTACGATTGTACATTCTGCTCATAAAGTATGCATGGTGGTTATCACACATTTATTTCAATTTTGGGGGAAAATTACTCGAAGCTCACATGTGCAGTGAATACATAATTTAAGTTAGCGTTTTGATCCCGGTGATCAGAAATGCAAATACTGGTCCTGCCACCAAACATGAATGCCCTTCCCTTTTCAGGGCTCTGTGCTCTTGTCATGGGGATGGCAAACAGCCTCAGGTGGCAGCAGTCACCACTGAGGGGACCAAGAGAAGACATGCGTTAGACAGGGCTTAGATAACAGCTATGACTTTCCACTGAATGCACATGGTCACATGGAAGGTGCCACCCTGTGGTCACCAACCCTAATTCCAAAGACAAATTCGGCGTAATGTAAAATAAAACAACCGCCGTCAACTGGGTGCACGATGCAGATATGCTCATACACGTGACACCATGTTTCTCTTCATTTAAAATAGGCATCAATAAGTGTTACTTATTACATTCACATTTCATTCGTAGTCTCAAAATCTGTAAGGCTTCCCTGGTCTTCCCTCTGTCCATGGTTAATGGGCATATTTGCATGCACAGAAAGGCCTGTTCAAACTTAACACATGGTCTATTCAGAGATATATTTTGTTATATGTAAATATGTCTTTCTTTTTTCTGTTTTCTCGTTTTGTGTTGTTATGTTTTCACATTTCACCTGACATAGGTTTCATTTCGGAATAGTGGGAGTTTATTCTGTAAGTTTACACTTTATTGAGATAAAAGTTAATTGTAAGTTTAAACAATGTCTGCAGTTGTTGAAGTATCTGATGCACGCTGGAATCTATAAGGAATGCAATCCCCATTCCTGTCCTCAAGCTTCTTTCCCAGGCCTTCTGGTCTCATCCTTTGAAGCTTCTGACAAAGCTGCAGATTGGCTTTAGAAAGAATACAAAATTATAGCTAGACAGGACGAATCTGTTCTAGTGTTCTCTGGCCCCACAGTGTGATTGCAGTTAACCGCTTATCACATGTTTACAAATAGTTAGAAGAGAGGATCTTGAATGTTCCCAACACAGAGACATAATAAATGTTTGAAGTGATGAACCTGTTAATTACTCCGGTTTGATCACTACACATGTTATGTTTCAAAATATCTCTCTGTATTCCATAAATACGTATAATTATTACATGCCAATTGAAAAAAAGGAATGCTAATTAAATCTGGGAATGCTTCACTTTTTGAAAACTAACAATGTGAAGTCTTTCAAAGGGGCTCTCAGTGCTGAACCTTTAGAGTTCATAGGGAAATCTGTTAATGTTTAAATTCCTGTGTTGCAAGACTGTACCACATGGTATATTACTTTTAGACTGAATCTTATTTATATTACTTTACAAGTTTAATCAACCCAAATCTTAGCTCCGGTAGGACCCCAGTATTTTTCGTTGCCCCCCTTTTACTTTTTTGTTTGTTTGTTTGTTTGAGACAGATTCTTGCTCTGTCGCCAAGGCTGGAGTGCAGTGGCGCGATCTCAGCTCACTGCAAGGTCCGCCTCCCGGGTTCACGCCATTCTCCTGCCTCGGCCTCCCGAGTAGCTGGGACTACAGGCGCCCACCACCACGCCTGGCTAACTTTTTTTGTGTGTGTATTTTTAGTACAGATGGGGTTTCATTGGGTTAGCCAGGATGGTCTCAATCTCCTGACCTCGTGATCCGCTCGCTTTGGCCTCCCAAAGTGCTGGGATTGCAGGCTTGAGTCACTGTGCCCGGTCACCCCTCTTTTACTTTCTTCTGAGGGTCTTTGTTCTTCACCTCAGGAAAGGCACGTGGCCCAGGTGGGAGAAGGTTCTAGAACTGCACCAGGGCTCTGAGGAAGGAGAGCAGGAAAGGATGGGGTGATGCAAAGAGAGGGTCTGCTTGTCCAGGAAATGAGAAATGTCTAAAAGCACATCAACCAGTATTTTTACGGCACTGCATCAAACCTAACACAGGCTGACTGTGAGCTGTGGCAATATTTTATGCACCACACAGAGAGGACAAAGACAAAATACGACCAAATCAATGACCCCTTTGTTGGAGATATTAAAATGTGAATACATGCACATTTTGGATTCGGTATAATAAAGTGTTAAGGTAACAACCACTGGAACAAGTCAAAAAGGTTTTGCATTTATTGCATACAAATATGTTCATTGAGGTCATTTGAAAGGGATTTCTTATCTATGGGTTTTCCCAGAGACTTTTTTAAGCTAATCTTTTTTGAGCATGACTTTACAAATAAAGTTCCTGTTCATCATTTACAAAATATGACTCGATTTCTACAGGAAGAAGGAAGGCAACATCAGTCCTTTCATGTAGCTAGGAAAAGTGAGATGTTTATGAACATTCAGTGGTTTTTAAAAAATAATTTTCAATAGCTGTCATTTAAGTCTAACTAGTCAAATAGCACAAAGGACTTTATTTATTATTTAAATACCTGTTGCTAAGAAGATCATATGAACATGCAAAACTATAGGCTTCCTGCCTAGAGCCAATCAGATTAAAATTAGCTAATGAAATGAAACCTAAGCGGTAATCTCTAAAGAATCCTCTGCTATAACTTTATTTCAAAAGAAATGACTGCAATTACGACTTCCTCAGCATAAATTGCAAATCATATAAGAGTTTTGAATAAGGGATATTGAAATGATTTTGAGTGACGTAATGAGTATTATAATTTTCAAACTATTGATTCACAATCACCACAACAATAGCAATAGATGCTATAGCCAGCTGACATCAATGGAAATAATGTAAAAAAAAAAATTTTTTTTCAATTTTTTTTAGTAACAAAGAATGCAGACATTTTACATTCAGGACAATTAAAAAAGCAGGGAAGTTGAAGAATCTCCAGTAAACAACGCTAGTTGCAGCCTTCAAGCAACGAGGACATTTTCTCTAAAAATTACAGAGAAATTAATGCTGGAGTTCGATTCTCCTTCAGGATCCCTGTCATTAAAATTGTCTTGGATGCTTCTGGGTGTCATTGAAATAGAAATAAAATTCGTAGCCACTTACAGTATGCTGCTTTTCACAGAGTAAAAGATGCAACAAAGGCATTCATTTTACAGAATTTAATTTTTTTTTTTTTTTCCTGTTTGAGATAGAGTTTTGCTCTTGTCATCCAGGCTGGAGTGCAATGGCGTGATCTTGGCTCACTGCAACCCCCGCCTCCCAGGTTCAAGCAATTCTCCTGCCTCAGCCTCCCAAGTTGTTGGCACTACAGGAACCCACCACCACACCCAGCTAAGTTTTGTATTTTTAGTAGAGACGGGGTTTCACCATATTGGCCAGGCTGGTCTCGAACTCCTGACCTCAAGTGATCTGCCTTCCTTTCATTGGGCAGCACAAATTTAAAGAATAACTGATGATAAAATGCAATGCTGATTTAGAGTCAAATGCCTGGTATAGAAAAATAAGTAGCCTTTTGTAGGAGAACTCAGAAGTGGGAGACATCCCTCGGTGGTAAAACACTCAGAGGAGGGTTCACGGATGATGATAATACAGACAGAAAGGAGAAGGAAGGATTTCTGCCACAGGGAAAGTTATATGGCACACACAGGAAGGAGGACTAGCAGGTGCTGAGGTACCGTGATTTGATGCTGGTAAAGAGACAAGTGTAGGGACTTGGGATGTAGATTTTATGAGATGTATTGGGGAAGAGGAGTCAAAGCAAACAAAACAAATTGCAAAGGAAGAGTCTAAAAGACTTGGTACCTAGTTCCACCAAGGAAAGCAGAGAAGAAAGTGAAGTGAAAACTCACTATGTTTACATTGAGCATCAGCTTAGCAAGGCTATGCAGGCAACAGACTGCCCAGTGGAGGACAGTATAGGAGAGGATGAGGCAGAGCCATACTCAGCTTCTGTGCACAGGAATGGGAGAAAACTGGGATCAGAAGAAGACAGAGGGGCCAGGAGAGGTGCCTCATGCCTGTAATCCCAGCACTTTGGAGGCCAAGGCGGACGGATCACTCACTTGAGGTCAGGAGTTCCAGACCAGCCTGGCCAACATGGTAGAACTGCGTCTCTACTAAAAATACAAAAATTAGCCAGGTGCGGTGGCGGGTGCCTGTGATCCCAGCTACTCAGGAGGTTGAGGCAGAAAATCACTTGAACCTGGGAGGCAGAAGCTGCAGTGAGCCGAGATCGCGCTATCGCACTCCAGCCTAGGCAACAGAGCAAGACTCTGTCTCAAAACAAAACAAACAAAAAAACAGAAGAAGAAGGTAGGAGTCCATGCGGTAGGGTTTAGTAGGTCAGAGGCTAAATAGTTAAAGAGGTTTGCAGCTTCCCTTTCAAGAAGTTTGACAGTGAGAGGGGACACAGAAGGAGAAGGGCCTATACGGCCAGGTTTTCTCATCCAGCTCCTGAAGTTAATCATTTTCTGTGCCTACATCATGACAGATGGGGTAGCAATTATACATATTCAACAAATAAAATGTACTTCCCATGTCCATTTGTTTTACAGTTTTTAGTAGGCACATTCATTTCTACCCATTTACGATATGCATTGTTTGACTTTAAGACTATTTGTTAGAACCTGAATTATTCGGTGCAAATAGTGCAGACAGATAACTTCTAGCAAAATAAAAAGTAATAAGGATTTCTAAACTTCCAACTGGTAAATAAACACTATGCAAAATTTCTGTCTCTGAACGGACATTCCTACTGAGAAAGAAGAAAGTACCCAGTGGTGGTTGAATTTATTTGCGGGAATATGCCCATTTCTCTCTGACCCACCATGGCCCCTCTGCCCTTTCTCTCTCAAATCTGCTCAGGTCGGCTTCAGCAACCTCTTGTGCACCAAAGGCAAAAGTTCCAGTTCCTTACCATGTCAATCATATCCTGGCCCAAACTTACTTTTTCATAATCATTTTCCACAAATGTCAAACCTAATTCCACTTTTTCCAAACAATCTTGATTTTTTTTTAACCTTGCAAATTGCCTTTGGAGGCTGGAATTCTCTCATTTTCTTCCCAGCTTCCCACTCACTCAGCACATTCTTGCCTCACATCCTGGTGCACCCACCTGGATCTGCTGATGAGAAATCCTGTCCATGAGTCTATTTATCTGTCTATCTACCTAGTCACGTCTATCACCTTTCTGTAAAGTGGGTCTTTTATAGCCCACCATTAAGGAGATGTGATCATTCCAATCTGGATTTTCTGTAGATAGACCTAATTCTCACCTTGACATTTTATTATCCCTAAGATTTCAGGTAAACAAAAGTTCATACAAATGTTTATGAAATCTGGTATCCAGGGAGACAGTCCATAACTTACACTAACATTTCAGTGGGGAATCTGGCCCGAATATTTTTCGAGAGCTATAAGTAAAATTATAACCCCCTGCAGAGAGACTCAGTACATTTTTAACTGTGCTCCTCTATCTATTGCTTACAATAGGCCTACGGTCTATGACTTACATATTTTTAAAAACGTTTCTGATGGTTAGTTGGCGCTGCACTGAAAGTAAAACAAAGCCACCTGTGGACGTGGTGAAGAGAGTGATACACTATGTCTGCCCCTGGGCTGTTAGTGCTTCCCCCTAAGATGGGCCCAGGTCCACTTTTCCTTCTGCTCATCCTGAAGGGCGTCTCTCCTATACACCTACACTCAGTGTCTGCATTCCAGTTTAATCACCTGAGAAGCTTGCACAGGATCAGAGAAAGAGAGGAAACAAACAAACAAACAAACAAAAAACACAGAGAACTCCTGATATAAGGAGACCCAGCTTCTTCCCTGTGAAGAGTTACTTCTGCATTTGTAAATGTGCTATGACTGTAAGAGATAACAGAGTACCTCCTGTGAGAATGCGCTGAGCAGCCTCAGGTCACACTCATCTTCTTGAGAGGAGACCACGAGGCACAGACCACACAACTAGTGGAAGCAGTAACATCCACGCCACCCTTAGAACACACACCCAGCACACTTGTCTCACTTGACCCCCATGGTTCCTGTATGGCACCTGGGGTTAGCTCCAATTCACTGCTGGATAAACAAACCTTTAAAAGAACTGAGAGACTTGCTCAGCACCACAAAGGTCTTCAGGCTCCAAAAGCCAACATCTCTCTACTGTGTTACACGACTGTTTTCATGAATACAGAGGATTCTGCCCTTTTTCTGTGGTTTTGTTTTGCTCTGGCATTGAAATATTCCAGGAGTCATTCAGTGAACATGAAGTGAATTCTGCCTCTCTGGAGATGGCTTTGCTGGATGCTGGAAGTAACAAATAACTTGCGGCTTTTGCTCTTTAGAAAAACAGATAATTTGCTGCCCACACATAAAACTGCATTGTGCGGAATAGTGTGACATGAGAATGGTGTAAGAAAAGGATAAGTATTATGGGGGGACTTCTGAATAAGTAAATGACACTGACTTAGAAGACTGGAAAAAAGTTTCTTCAAAAAGAAGAATAGAAATAAACAAGTGTGGTTGCAGGGTGCGAAAGAAACTTAAATCTTGGGACCTCAAACTCTTTAGGCCAAAGGGAAAAATCAAGCTGGGAACTGGGTCTCGAAAACCTTCCTCCCCCTTTTCGGTTCCTAAATAAGGTGACTACAAGATGAAAAGCTACACACTTCCTCATATTTTTTCCCATAAAGATATTCCTAGTGAGCTGCAAGATCATTACTTCCAGGTGTTTCTGTTAAAATGTCACCATGGCAATGTAAATTGATAGCATATCTTTATAGCTGCAGTTACCCCCTTGCCCACCAGACACAAATGCGTATCTGCTTCCTCCACGAACCCATTCGTCTGTGTTATCGTATGTAAAATCCAGTCAGATTCCCTGCCTTTTTCCTCTGCCCCATTCATCTGTGTCATCTTAGGTAAAAAAATGCAGAATCACTGAGCCAGACAGAGGCATGAATGATGATCTTCCCCTACCCCCTGTTACATGAAAATTGTGTATTTCTCAATATCCTGCCCTTTCCCCTTTAAATGTGGAGCCCTCAAAATCATCTTCCAAGAAGGACATAGACCTGTCTCCCCAGCATGCATCATTCCCTTTGGCAAATAAAACTCCTGAAATGATTGAGACTTGTCTCTTCACTTTTCTGGAATGACAAGGACATGGAAGGTCTGACAGAAGGGGGAGTTCAGGACAGGGATGATGTGTTCAAGCCACAGTACGTGTTTGGAGCAGGAGCCTGGGAACTTTGGAATATGGATTAAAAGACGAGTCTGAAAAGGCGAATGGGGACACGGTGTGGACAGCATCGACTCTGCCTGTCATACCCTGTGGGCTTCCAGTGATTTCTAAACAGGGCACAGCAGGACCAGATTTGGAACCCAGGTTAATGAATTACCTGAGGTTTTATTCCAGAGAAAGATTTTAACTAAGAAAAAACCTAGCAAACTAGATTTTAACTAGGACTTTTAAATTTTGGAGGCATAAATAAATAAATAAATAAATAAATAAAATACATTCAAAGACTCATTTCTTTATTTTCATGCCAGACTCCCATGACTAGCTGATCAATGTAAATGCTGATGACTTTGGTGGGCAACTTAACATGTGCAGTGTACACTGTGATGCTTCAAGTTCCAAAGCACACGCTATCTACAAGCGATGCCTACAGACATATGGCAAATCAACATGAAACATTGTCTGGGCTAAGAAATGAAGAGTCAGTGACTTACACAATTACAGTAATGCAGGTACTCTCAAGACTTGGTGTATATTTATTCAGAATGAATGACATTCATATTTATTTTGTTTCATATATCTATGGAACTGAATGTTATATTTCCTAAATGCTTATCACAGAGAGTAAAAGATGATGTTCAAACATCCTGAGCACTTTACTTGAGTGGGCCTGAAGTAGGCTGAGGCCTCTGAGGGCTTTACTGAGGACGGGGCTGAGGCCTTTTGTAGCAAAGCCTAGAGGAGCTGGGGCTGGGAGGCTCTTGGGATTCTCTGGACAGTGAATATTTATCATCTGATGAAAATAATTCAACATTTTAACAACCATTGTGAACATACAAGCTGAACTGTAGCCCTGGATATGTGTCTTGAAAAAGCAAAGCTCTTACTACTTTCAACACAAATTTAAAAATATCTACGGAAAACATTTTGAACTCTATTATTTCTCTGTTATATTCTTTGGGGCAGTAAACTGTAGACAATGCCATGGTCGAAAGTTAACTACAAGGATCCCCTGGAGAAGAATATGCCACCTTTACAACAGTAAAGAACATGATGGTCAACTCTGCAGGAACCTGGTTGGAATCTCATGAGCCTTTTAAAAACTATCACTGAGACTGAGTTGACTAGCAGGAGGGAATCCTCTGAGACATTTCTTCAAAATTGCTGTGACAAAGAAAGGCCTTACAAACAGGTGAGTAAATGCCAACTGGACATAATTTGAGACAGTTTGAGGAAACCAGATTCTGCACGTGGGCAAGAGGAAACTTGCCCAGGATCTAATCATCACAATTTTCAGTGGTTGCCACATTCATCTTTTGCTACGCTTGCTCCTCAGCCATTTTGGAACTCATCTCTGGATTCATTCTGAGCACTCCACTGACACTCTGAGGCATTTGTGTTATCTTTCCACAAGGGGCATGGATCCCCAGGGAAGTCCGGCAGCTGCTGGAGTCAGGAAGTTACCCTCCTCAGCCTGGATTCCTTATTTCATTAAGCAACAGCTTTGCCATTCAATTTCAGAAGCTTGATTCAGATCATTAAGAGAACAAGCAATGTAACCTGTGCCTTTGAAGGTTTCCTGGTTTCCCTACAGGTGTGACTGACCTATGGTTTCCCTACACTATCATGTAGGTAATTGCTTGGGGAGCAGTCACTGCAGCAGCTTACCAACCTGGTCACAGCAGCAGACCAGCGGGGGAAAGGCCAGACATTATGACTAGTTGGTCAATGTAAATCTTGAAGACTTTGGTGGACAACTTCCTAATATGTACAGTAGACACAATCATGCTTACCGTTCCAAAGCACACCACTACCTACAAGAGGTACAGACGGATATTTAGGAAGTAAACATGAAACACTGTCTGCAGATTTGGCCAACGATATTGCCTGCATGAGACAGAGAACATGAAGAATAAGAGCAGTTCAGGGCTGATACGCTGAAAATAAGAGCAGTTTAGGGCTGATATGCTGAAAGCCAGAATAAGTTCTTCCTCCACATCACAAAAATATAAATTGCAGGCCGGGCGCGGTGGCTCAAGCCTGTAATCCCAGCACTTTGGGAGGCCAAGGCGGGTGGATCACGAGGTCAGGAGATGGAGACCATCCTGGCTAACACGGTGAAACCCCGTCTCTACTAAAAAATACAAAAAATTAGCCGGGCGAGGTGGCGGAGGCCTGTAGTCCCAGCTACTCGGGGGGCTGAGGCAGGAGAATGGCGGGAACCCGGGAGGCAGAGCTTGCAGTGAGCCGAGATCACGCCACTGCACTCCAGCCTGGGAGAGCGAGACTCCGTCACAAAAAGAAAACAAACAAACAAACAAACAAACAAACAAACAAACAAAAAAAATATATATATATATAAATTGCAGGAAGACAATTTACCAAAGGAATGATAACCTACCTAAATGTTTATATTCTTCAAGCATAAGAACTTAAAATTTACCAGTCACTGCCAAGTATTAATTTGTTTTAAATGGCTGTGATTTACCGAATACCATTGTTGGCACCCAATTCTCCAATGTCAACCACATTTCAAAGTTTAGAGAAAGGAAGGATTTAAAGTGGTTTTATATGTAACAGCAAACATTTGATGTGCATTAATATTTCAAACACACAACTTTAAAATAAATCAATACATGAAAGCGCATTGAATTAAAATTCTGGCATTAACTCAAACGTTCATGTATTCCATTAGTGTGCGTGGGATTTTTGTTCATTAATTTAACATCTCTGATGAATAATATTTCATACCTTTCTTCAGAAATTTATTCTCTTGTTTTATCATTAGTAAGAAATTACCCCAATATCTACTCAAAATAATTACAACTAAAATTTAAGTGTATTTTCCTATCCTTACCAGATACCCAAAAGCTGTTCAGAATGAATTTTTACCTTTATGACTTCTTAATATACTGAGAGAAACAAAATAATCATGCCTGTTTTATCATCTTTGATGAAGGTCAATAGGGTGGGGCTAAGAAATTGTCATTACATGGTCAGCCCAAGAGGACTGATGTGGAGTACAGTGGACCAGGACAGTGGCCTGTCAGATTTCTGCTTGGAATAGGCCAGTCTGAGAAATAAAGCTATGACTAAATTACAGCTATCCAAAAAAATTTCTCTTATCATTAGGATTTTTATTTCACAAAAATAACTCACTGTCCAGCACCCCCCAACTAAAATATGTTCTGATTGTAAGTAGTGGGAGCAGTATGACAAGCTGGTGGAGAAACAGAGTTGTGAAGACTGACGTGAAGCCAAGAGCACAGCAGCTTGTGCTCACATCCTGGTTCTGCCATTTGCAAGCTGTGTGGTAACAGCCACAGCCCTTCATCTCTCCATTTCCCGCATGTGAGATGAAGCTTCTTTCCGTTCTGCCATCCAATAACCCCATGACATCCAGGAGGGATTCTCTGGGTAATTTTGTCTGGCCCCATTTGCAAGCAAATTCTAAACACTTCGTCAGTTTCTAGAAGAGATTGTTCTGATCATCTTCTTTGAAAATGCTTTTTTACAGAAATATTATACAGACACAGTATTCTTTTTCACTAGTGGTCATCCATGCGAATACGTAGCTTTGCAAATTCCTGAATTTCATGTAAATGAATCATATGGTTTATGTTTTCTTTTTTTTCCTTTCATGAAAAATTGTGAGAGTCATCTATGTTGTTACATATAGAGGTAGTTTCTTTCCATGTTTTAGAATTCCATTGTACACATCTACATTATTTATTAGTTCTGTGGTTAATGAACATGTAGGTGACTCACAGTGGTTGACAATGGTACTTGCATCTCCTGTGGACATTCTCTGTACTGGTTGTGCATAACTACTCATTTCTGTTGGACACATGCCTGAAATGTTTCTTATATTCAGCTGGATGGTAAACCAGTTTTCTAAAATGGTCATATCAATTCAGATTTCCACCAATAGTGCAAAAAAAAAAAAAAAATCGTTGTGTTCTTTATGTTTTAAAATTTGGAATTTCAAGCTGTTTGTTTTAGTTGCTTTGGGCTGGGGAGGCATTGAGTATGAGGAAGGTCCCCAGTGTGACGAGCTCCCTCCCGCTTCCCGGCCCTGGACAAAACCCTTGCCCCACTTTCTTCCATTTGATTAGAAATCCACCATGATTCTGCAAGGTGGACGTGATTATTTCTATTTTATAAAACAAGGTAGCAAGACACACAGGGAGAAGGGGTACTGGCTAATCACAAGTACTTAATGAAAAGTGCAGAGTAAGAGTCCGCCGCTTGGAACGCATAGATGGACACTTTTTCCAAAGTGTTAAAAGCTCTGCCATTAAGACTGCAAGAATCTTTTGTTCTGAGAGAAATTAAAGTAGATATTTAGGAAAAGTGGTTATGTGTTTCTGATTTGAATGAGTTATATTATTAAAAACTATTTTCTCATAGAGGTTTAGTGGTTTTAAGAATTATTTAGAGGTTATAAGACATTTCACTAATTTATTTTGATTGAAAAAATACTTCATGAGTCCATACCTACCTAATAGTTCCCTCAAGTACAAGAGAGTAAGGGATGACCACTGCCATGGAAACAGGCAGGAGGCCCGCATGGAGGTTTCTGGACACTCTGCAGAGCAATAGTCTGTGNGCTACCGCTTCCTGCCGTCTGTGGGGCCTTGAGGGGAATAGGAGCACTTGATTTCCTCCATTCCTTCCACTAAACGTAATTGAGCACTTTCTAGGTTCAAGATAATGGTTGTTACTATTTTTTCACACTGTTTTAAAAGGAGAGGCAGCCATGCATGCCACCAGAATCCAGGTAGCGTCCTAGATAGAGCTCTGGAAACTGCATTTCAAATTGCAGAAAATGTGAACATCGGAGAACGGCGAATGCATATGGGAGTTTTATCTAAATTAGAATAACCTGGGAACACGAGGCTTTCAATAACTCAAAATGCCTTTCTAATAACATGAAAGCCTCCATTTGGTATAAAGTTCTTCATTTTAATTAAAAGGGAAAATCAATAGTTATAGGAAACTATAACTTAAAAACAAGCTAATTATTTGTGTCAACACAAGTTTTATTGACACTGTCAGGGTTTCCCTTGATTTATGAGATGAATGTTCCCTATATAAATTGGAATTTTATTACAAACACTTACTTTCAAAATGATTTATCAGTTACAAAAAATCAGTGGGAATTTCATTTTGTGAAAATTGTAATTTTATAAATAGTCAGGTAAACATATGTAAAACTGGAGCCCAACACTTCGATGGCGATTTAGTAGTGAGGGGGCCCTCATGGTTCCAGATTAATATATTTTCAAAAAATTTATCTTGTAGACATTGAAAACGTCTAGATGATGGATTGTGCTAACAAGGCACTTCATTAATTATAATTAATGATGGAGGCAACATATAAAGAATGGGCTCAATTTTCAGCTGATTTAAAGAAATAATGTGTCCTGCATAAATCTGTCTTTCAACCGGAGCCCAATATACACAGAAGATACTGCAAATATATTGTGTTTTTTTTCCCCTGCATTTTCTACTTCTTTTGTTCACAGTGCTATTTTAAAAGTGAATAGATTTTAAGAGTAGCAACTGTAGAACAGTTTTACTTGTCAATCAGCCTTACTACTGCTTCTGGCATGACTTGATTATATGATTGCAGAGGTGAAAGTCAAAGAAGAAAGTGTAAGACTCAGAGAATAAAGAATTTGGAGATGAAAGTTAAAAATATAAGGGAAGAGTAGAAAGAATATTTTATGTTGGTTGTCATTTATTTGACCAAGAAAAGCTTCAAGTTAAAAGAATATATTATTTGTTTCTGAGAAGTTACACAATTCTGTGTAAGCATCATACGCTGGATAACAAAGCAGTTTCTCATAGAAACAGACCACCAGGGGGCTCAACTATAGCTTAGGAACCACAAAGGGTTTCCTAGGAATTCCAAATCCTCAGCAATCATATCAATTCAAGTAACACTGATGGAATTTTCGTGTTCTCACAAATGACCATAAATGATAAAGGTGACTACAATAATGTTAAAAATATAAAATATATGCCAAGAATAAAAATGTATGTTCTTTTAAAATGTTCTTCTCTGTTTTATATATATATACACACACACAGATACATATATACTCACACATATATACACACATATATATATCATATATATGATTCAGGTTAAATATATCATATACATGATTCAGGTTAAATATATCATATATATGATTCAGGTTAAATATATCATATATATGATTCAGGTTAAATATATCATATA
>NW_016808928.1:481217-486574 GCF_001698545.2 Rhinopithecus bieti | reverse complement strand
TTATACTTCTATAATATATAAAAGAATGAAGTGTATATAAGGTACATATAGTTTAATTCTAGAATTCAATTGTGTTGTTTATATAATTTATATACTCTCTATATAATACTTTTATTAATTTTGTATTTTTTAAACTTTTAAAGTCAATGTCTGATCCATCTAAGTGATTGCTATTTTCAGCCAACCAATAAGTGTCTTATATCTACCATCTTGGAGAAACTTCAAATTTGATATTCCACTTTTAACCTTTCTTTCAATTACAGATACAAATCCCAAGCTCACTGATCAGGTTTGAGCAACAAATACTTAGAAATTTTTCTTCAGTTCAATGCTGTTCAATTATTGAGAGCTCTAGGAAAAGATCAATTAACATTTTGAGACAAATCTGTAAATCAACCTAAGTAACTATATGATCAGTCCACTGGCATTGTAAATATTGACTTATGGTTATGTTAAATCAGGGATGGGACAGATATATCCATAGATGTGGATCAGTGTAGAGGAAGCGCAGATAGAATTTACCTACCAGACCACATGGAGTCTTCCTCATTCACACCCACCCAGTCTCAGTATGAGCCCACCTCCCACCACCAATATGCCCATCCCACACTTACTCCATTCTAACTGCAGCCAGAGTATATGGCCATCACAAGACAAAGGCAAATACAAGCAGGTATGGAAAAGGAGGATCAGCCTGGCCTGGCCCCAGGTGAAGGGAAAGCACATTAGTTTCACTCCAATAAAATTTCAGGGCAGCTTCTTTGCAACCAAAGGAGATCAAGGTAAGAATGTCTGGCAACATCAGAAGGCATGGTGAGATGGAAAATGTTCCTGATGAAGTCTAAAATATATTTTGGGGCTGGGTGCGGTTGCTTACGCCTGTTACCCCAGCACTTTGGGGAGGCTGAGGCAGGCAGATCATCTGAGGTCAGGAGTTCAAGACCAGCCTGGCCAACATGACAAAACCCCGTCTCTACTGAAAATACAAAATTAGCTGGGTGTGGTGGTGTGCACCTGTAATCCCAGCTACTTGGGAGGCTGAGACAGGAGAATCACTTGAGCCCAGGAGGTGGAAGTTGCAGTGAGCCAAGATCACACAACTGCACTCCAGCCTGGGCAACAGAGCAAGACTCTGTCCACTGCCCCCCTCCCCCAACAACAACAATAACAAACATATTTCATTGAAACTAATTTGCCCCTGGATTCTGAGGCAGATGAGTTCTGTGTACATCATGTGCCCCAGGCATTGGGTGGCAAATAAAAACTGCTGGTTATGATGTGTGCTTCTCAGCACCCTCTGTGTTTCGTTCCTTGCAAATGACCCTTGTTTTTCTACTGGTCATCCTGAAGGAAACAATGAAAGCAAGATGGATTTTAAAATGTGTAAGATAAGAGATATTTAGACCAGTTTGTCAAAAAATTACTAGAATCTCCAGCAGGAGCTATAATGAGTTCCCTTTGCATTCTGACTTTCATGGGAGTTATTTACAAACTGCAAACTGTCTCTCTGACCTACTAATTCCTGGAGCATGGAGGATGCTGTCATTTCTCTGGCACTGCAGGGCTTGGTGTCCTCTCTTGCACATGGCAGGTGTTCAGGGAATGCTGCCTTAATGGGGCCAACATTCTCATCATCACAATGTGGGGAAAGTTTAGGCAGCTTGATTGGAAAGGTCTATTATTTTCAAGCACGGTCATGTTATTTTAATTTGGAAATCAAAGTGGAATGATTTTCAGTGGACTGCTTAATAAATTCAATAGTTTTTTTGCTGTATTAATAAGGAATATTCATTATTAGAAACATACAGGAAATGATACAATACGATCTATGTATAGACCTTAGAAACGAAAGAGAAAAAGAAACCAAACTCCCTCCTCATGACTGTAGACTCCCCATTTTGCTCCGCTGCAAGAAATCCAGAATCTTTCTTTTTGAGGTTCACTATGTGTAAATTACTGAATCAGGCATTTATGCGGTGTGAAGGCCTTTAGGATTAAAAGTGATATCACAATATTTTTTGTGCTTTTTCATGCAACCTATACGCTATAGCACTCTTAGCATGAAGAGAAATGCAATAGCCAAACTGCTGTGGATATTTACAGGTTATGTGTATAACAATTAAAATAAATGATAACAAATGGCTATTGATTAAAACTGAGCAGTTGTTCCAGTGTAACAAGAAACTATACATGTCCTGTATACTGTGACAATGATATAGTTTTACTAGTAAGTTGCCAGCTGTTGACTATGTGGTTTCTATAGATAGCTGTGAATAAAGGAATTAGAAGCCATTTTCAAGCTATTTATCTATCACACTTCTAAAATTTCATAGCTAGAAAGGATCAAGATATATTACGCTCTTTTTTTTTTTCTTATAAGATGGAGCATCCTTACCTTGGAACTGAGCATTAAATCCTTTGCGTCGATGG
This sequence comes from Rhinopithecus bieti, assembly GCF_001698545.2. Lineage (NCBI taxonomy): Eukaryota > Metazoa > Chordata > Mammalia > Primates > Cercopithecidae > Rhinopithecus > Rhinopithecus bieti. The sequence goes on along the minus strand of NW_016808928.1, from coordinate 484,144 downwards.
TTGCTGTCAGAGGTGAAATGGAGTCGTAGCCAATTCTTGCTACTGATAACTGGAGAGGGGAGGTTCATGCCAGTTAGCCTAGAGAAGAGAAAGAGGAAAAAAAATCTCCCTTGTAAACCAACAGATCAAATGTCCTGTATCAAAACCACCTTAAAATCTGATTACTTAAATCCTTCATCTTGAGATGCTTAAAACAGAGGCCATGTATTAATTGACTTTGAACCTCAAAATGATCAAGATAATTTCATCTTTTCCCAAATGTACATGCTAAATCCCTTGATGCAATGAATATTTTCAAAAATATTTGATACTTTGATTCTCCTTTATTAATGGTGAATGCAGGAGAAGGTATTCTTTTGATCACTTAGTTCTTTTCATCAGGACCTTAATCACAATGAATCAGAAAAAAGGAAAAGAAATAGGCAAATGATAAAATTCTGCCTTTGTTACTTGAAGACTTACTAATTCTTTTTTTTTTTTTTTTTTGAGATGGAATCTCACTGTGTTGCCCAGGCTGGAGGGCAGTGGTACAATCTTGGCTCACTGCAACCTCCACCTCCTGGGTTCAAGCAATTCTCCTGCCTCAGCCTCACGAGTAGCTGGGATTGCAGGCATGCACCATCATGCCTGGCTAATTTTTGCATTTTCAGTAGAGACAGAGTTTTGCCATCATGGCCAGGCTGGTCTCTAACTCCTGACCTCAGGTGATCCGCCTGCCTCAGCCTCCCGAAGTGCTAGGATTACAAGCGTGAGCCACCACACCCAGCCACAAGACAGGAATTCTATTTAACCTGAATGAGACTCCAAAAAAATTTTCTCATGCTTGGTAGCATCCTATATTCCCAGCATCCCATCTGCAGGACTCACAACCTGGGCCATTCTTCCAAAGTAAAGAAGAGGACCATTTATGAGATTGATGACAAGAACTGCAGAAGAGATTTGCAAGGGAATAAAATTATGTTTTAGGAAAGCAGTGCATTAATCTTTTAAAAATAAGATGCAATCAGTTTCTGGTTAAGCTGTTTAAAATATCCAGCTCCCTTTATAACGTGCAGTTTAGTTGTCAGAAACAATCATGTGTTTTATTTCTTACTATTGAAACCCTTGTGTGCTTACGAAGGAATAAAAACATTCTAAGATAGTGAAGCTCCTGCCTGTCAGAGGCGCAAGGGACATAGTTAGTTTTTCAGTGGCATAAGCCTCACTGGATTAGGATGCTTCTGATACAGGATTGCGTGCTGCCTCGACTTTGCACCAGGTGAGGCACCAGAGGTGGATCATGCTTGTGAACCTCAGTTTTCCATTGTATACACTGGGCATGAAAATACCTATATCAAGGAGTGGAAAGAGATGATACAGATGCACATGTAAATGTACCTCAAGCACATTCTCCATGTGCTCTACAAGTGGTTATGCAGTGAATGATTATTTTGCATCTTGGTAACCAACTCTATTTTCAGAATGATGCTTATCCGGGTAGACGATCTGTGAGGGTTTAACCAAATTGCCTCTAGCAGGAACTTGAAGAACTGGGGTGCTGTGTGTGGGCCTGCCTGAGAGCACCGTAGCTGCTTGGTAAAGCTGGGGATCTCATTTCTGTGCAGAGGATTTGCTACAAAATGGGTCATCTGTGTAGAGAGCATTTCCCTACTTATTCTATTACCTGCAGGAAGCAGCACCAGATGAAATACACAGTCAAGCTGTCTGATGTCAGGGTGCTCTATTCCAACTCTCAGGTTTAAAAATGTACAGGATCTACTTTAAGCTAAAAGCCAAATCTTGACTGTAACCAATTGCAACAGTGTTTATGCCCGTGTTTGAAATAATCTTCTGTAAGAGAAGTACACTGCTCAGATTTGCTTATTGACTTGGATTTATGTAGTACTGGCTGGTGACAGCTGGACACAGCTGGCTCCAAGGCACATTTAATCACCTTTTTCTTTGTTTTTCTGATGAGATTATGTTACAAATTCTATAGGCCACATACTTATTTGCCTAATACTAAGAATGTCTAAAAAACTAGATTCAAAACCCCACAGTCTGTCCAGCTCACCTGTACTTATTGAACTTACATGTACTTTAAAAAATCATTGTGGCCAGGCGCAGTGGCTCACACTTGTAATCCCAGAACTTTGGGAGGCCAAGGTGGGTGGATCACGAGGTCAGGAGATCGAGACCATCCTGGCTAACACAGTGAAACCCCGTCTCTACTAAAAATACAAAAAATTAGCCGGGCGTGGTGGTGGGAGCCTGTAGTCCCAGCTACTTGGGAGGTTGAGGCAGGAGAATGGCGTGAATCTGGGAGGCGGAGCTCTCAGTGAGCCGAGACCATGCCACTGCACTCTAGCCTGGGTGGCAGAGTGAGACTCTATCTCAAAAAAAAAAAAAAAAAAAAAATCATTGTTTTCTTTGTATATTAAAAATTACAATAATTATTTTTACACACACAGATTACACATACAAAAAATGTTAAATGCAGACATAGAAAATTTAAAAACTACAAACACATATACTCTGAAATTAAGCACAGAAGCAAGACTACCCTTTCCACATCAGATACTATTCTAATGTACAATATATACATAACTAATAGTACCCAAAGCTCTCAAAATACTTCACTGCACTGATATGTATTCAACCCCCTGTAAGTTTCTATTTCATATGGTGATATAAGACTATTAGTACAGAGGGGCGGAGCAAGATGGCCGAATAGGAACAGCTCCAGTCTCCAACTCCCGGCACGAGGGACACAGAAGACCGGTGATTTCTGCATTTTCAACTGAGGTACTGGGGTCATCTCACTGGGGAGTGCCGGACAATAGGTGCTGGTCAGTTGCTGCAGCCCGACCAGCGAGAGCTGAAGCAGGGCGAGGCATTGCCTCACCTGGGAAGCGCAAGGGGGAAGGGAATCCCTTTTCCTAGCCAGG
>NW_016808928.1:439063-477619 GCF_001698545.2 Rhinopithecus bieti | reverse complement strand
AAAAAAAAAATAAGACTATTAGTACAAAACGTCAGTAAATATAGGAAGATGCATGTACTTGCTGAACTTTTTACAATTGCAATCAATGCTTGTTTCATTGTTGCTTTGAACATACATATTTTCTCAATCACATTATTTATTAATGGTTCTGACTGAAAACCAGGTGGAATTTTTCTTTCTTGAGGCAGCGTCTTGCTTTTTCACCCAGGTTGGAGTGCAGTAGTGCAATCACAGCTCACACAGTCTCCGACTCCTGGGCTCAAGCCATCCTCTTGCCTCAGCCTCTGGAGTAGCTGGGACTATATGTGCATACCATTCCTGGATAGTTTTGTAATCTTTTAATTTTTTTGTAGAGACTGGGCGGGGGTGTCTCACTGTGTTGTCCAGGCTGGTCTTGAACTCATGGCCTCAAGCAATCCTCTCACCTTTGCCTCTCGAAGTGCTGGGATTACAGGTGTGAACCACTGTGCCAGCCTGGAATTGCATTTTATTTGCATGCCTACATTAATAATGATCATAAGTAAATCCCCTCTCTACCACCACCTACACTCACATCCGCTCTTTACCCTCATCTGTATTTCCAAATGCCTACTCACAACTATGTTAGTTTTGTGTCAGTCAACAGGATGTTTCCGTAAAGGGCCAGGGAGTATGCACGTATTTCAGGCTTTACGGGTCACATGGTCTTTGTTGGAAACTGTTCGACTTTGCAGGTGTACTTGGCAAATAGCCATTGAATGGCAGTGGTTGTGTTCCGGTAACACTTTATTTATGAACACTGAGATTTCAGTGTTATATAATTTTTTTGTGTCACAAAAGAGTTACTTTTGATTTTTTTTTTTTTCCAATCACTTAACAATGTAAAAGCCATTCTTAGCTGATGGGCCAGATTTGGCCTGCAGGTGCTAGTTTGCTGACCCCTGCTCTAGTATATATGAAGCGATTTGTATAAACAGGCTGGGTGCAGTCGCTCAAGCCTGTAATCCCAACACTTTGGGAGGCCGAGGCAGGCGGATCACCTGAGGTCAGGAATTCGAGACAAGCCTGGCCAACACGATGAAACCCTGTCTCTACTAAAAATACAAAAATTAGCTGGGTGTGGTGGCAGGTGCCTGTAATTCTAGCTACTTGGGAGGCTGAGGCAAGAGAATTGCTTAAACCTGGGAGGCAGAGGTTGCAGTGAGCTGAGATCATGCCATTGAACTCCAGCCTGGAGTTCTTGATAAGAGCAAGACTTCATCTAAAACAAACAAACAAACAAACAAACAACAACAACAAAAAAAACCACTGAGCTGGAAGATAATTAGATGATGCATAGCAGCCTCGTGTAAAGTTTCAAAAAAAAAAAAAAATGCGTAAGTCCTGCACAGATTCCTTTTATTTTGACAGAGTCTCTCTGTCCCCCAGGCTGGAGTGCTGTAGCACAATCTCAGCTCACTGCAACCTCCACCTCCCTGCAACCTCCCCCTCCCAGGTTCAAGTGATTCTCCTGCCTCAGCCTCCTGAGTAGCTGGGATTACAGGCGCCCGCCACCACACCGGTAATTTTTGTATATTTAGTAGAGACGGGGTTTCATCATTTTGGCCAGGCTGGTCGTGCACTCCTGACCTCAGGTGATCCACCGCCCCTCATCTTCCCAGAGTGCTGGGGCTACAAGTGTGAGCCTTCACACCCGGCCCTGCACAGATGCCTTTTATAGAGAAGCAAGAGTGAAGGCTTTTGACCAATGATACAATCCATTTTCCATGATGAAGCCATTCAAATGAATTGCACCCCAAAGTCGATTTTTGTACATGAATTTCCTGATTTGACCTTTTACGTTAAACAAATGTTCATGGCCTTTTGTTGTTTGTTTGGGAAAGGGGGTTATCCTTGATTTGGCCTTGCCAGTAACACACACGTTCACTTCCTCTTTGTGTTGTTTGTCTGGGAAAGGGGGTTGTTCTACATGACACTCAGCCTCAGAACCGTGTGTTATTCTATCGCTGTCTACAGGGCCAGGAGCTAATCTCATAGCTCTCATTTGACACAAAGTTGATGCTATAAATTCAATTGTTTCTTCATTACAAACTACGTGATTCAAAGGAAGTTGATAACTATACAGATTCGTAGGTGAAATTGTGAACTTCCTAACAACTTGGTGTTTCGGTTAAGATTTAGAGGAGAAGACCTCAACTGAACGGCTTTGTGGGAGGCAGAATCATACCTCCTACCGACAGATACGCAAGCCCTGAGGTCCTGCTCCCTGGAGACTGTCCATGTGTCACCTGACATGGCTCGTGGGGACTTTGCAGAACAATGTGCTTACTGAGCTTGGGATGGGGAGATGATACTGGATTACCGAGTGGGCCCAGTGTAATAAAGATCCTTAAAATGGAAGACAGAAGCAGGAGGAGAAGGTTCCAGGCAGAGGAGCCTGTGGATGAAGGTCAGAGTGACGCATTGAAGGCTTCACCCTCTTGACTGACAAGCGAGCTGCCAATGCCTTTATAACTGGAAATGGCAAAGCAACAGCTTTTCCCATAGAGCCTCCAGAGAAGAACACAGCCCAGCTGACACCTTGAGGGTAGATGTGAGATTTCCGATCTATTTATTGTACCTCATAAACGCATGTTGTTTTGAGTCATTGTGTTTGTGTTAATTTGTTGTGATGGCAATAGAAAGCAAATCTCTTGTTGAGATGTATGCATTAAATATGTATAGCTTTTCTATGTCAACCATAACTCCATAAAGTGGCTTTAAAAGACCAAAATAGAAATACAGCCTTTTAATCAGTATAGCCTATTTTTCATTCTAGACTGATCCTGAAGAAAAGGACAGAAGAGGAAATATGGTAGAATGTGACACAACTCTTATCTATTCATAACCTTAGTGAATCCATGCAGTTTAAACCCTTTCTAAAATGACCAGTGATTGAAGATCTACCACTGTTGGAGTGAGGTTTCCTGGAAGTCTTCCACAGTTGTTAGCCTCAATTCTTTTAAGTCTGCTGGATTTGGTTTTCTAATAAACAAATAGTTTGGAAAATGAAAGAGAGATTATGGGGCAAATGGTGGAAAACTGGCATGAACAGAGACCACAAGATTCAAAATAGAAACCTTTCAAAGAGAATAGGGTGACAGGTGCAGTGGCTCACACCTGTAATTGCAGCACTTTGGGAGGCTAAGCCTGGTGGATCACCTGAGGTCAGGAGTTTGAGACCAGCCTGGGCAACATGGTGAAACCCCATCTCTACTAAAAATACCAAAAAAAGTGAGCCAGGCATGGTGGTGGACACCTGTAATCCCAGCTACTAGCGAGGATGAGGCAGGAGAATTGTTTGAACCTGAGAGGAAGAGGTTGCAGTGAGCCGAGATGGCGCCATTGCACTCTAGCCTGGGTGACAGAGAGACACTGTCCAAATAATAAAGAGGAATGGGGAAATAATGGTAGAGATCAACCAGTGTCTTCGTGCATTAATTCACAACGCACTCACCGTTTTCTCTCCTGATGTCCAGAAACACAGGACACACACCTGGTGAAATCAAGCGGAGCTTGCCAGGTCAGGGATATTGGGGTTTAAAAAACAAGGGGGTTGAGCAGTGAGAAAAAGAGTAACACAGAGGAACAGGGTGAGAAAGGGTCTTCTTAAGGGAATGCTGACACGCTCTATTTCTGGAGCATCTCAATCTAGGTCAGGAAACCCACAAAGCCATTCAGTGGGAGTGCTGGACAGCTGCTTTAGAAATGGCAAAAGGAATTGGTTGCTCTCACTTTTTTCCCCTAAGAATACCAAAGTAAGCAATTTAAAGCATTGCCAAATTCATTTCTTTCAGAGGATTCGACTGGGTTTTGCTTCTGCTACGAGTAAAAGTAAATGGAGGACTCATAGGATCCTTACAGTTACGACGACCTCCTTTGAGCTTAAATAGAACAGGCCAGTCTGTTTCACTTTCTCCACATAATTGTACCATACATTTTAGGATTCTATTTATAACATACTCCTACTCATTTTTTTCATGTAAGCTACCTCAGCCTCACTTTTCTCAGATGGGATATAAGGGCTGAACACATTGTTCTAACATTTTACAGCACTCTGTATCTGTGACTCATGCATTTCGCTTATGTGACTTGAAAAATGTAGTCAATTTATGGGGATAATTTTCTAAAATGCATTTGGAAATGCTAATGGATTTGGATATTGCTTTGTTTGAGTACTTCTCTTACATTAAGCCAGATTTCTTATGTCTTTAGAAAATCATCAGAGAAATGTCTGGGGGTTCCTCTGTAGTTAAATCTCTTTAACTATGATGACTCAGAAGCCAGAAAGCATTACTGCTATTGGGAGAGGTTTTAAATAATCTCCACTCGCTGGGGGGGACTAAGAAATTTAATAAACCTATTACTTGGAGGAGACCAGTTGTGTGTCGATTCGGGGAGAAACCCATATGAAAAATGTGCTATTTTTTTTTTTTTTTGCATTTTGTGGACATGCAATCGAAATGATTTGTACTGTGGTGTTTCATTATCTCTGTTTTATCAAAATGAAAGAGAACAATCTGATCAAACAGATAGTTCCTGACATATTATGTTTTGAATTGGCCGTTATTCACATTGTAAGTGAAACCAGCCCTCTGAACATGTTTTGAGTTTACACAACTGTTCCAAGTCTTATTTTGGAGATTAGGAAAAGTGACAATGAACTAAAAAGTAGTTCTTATCTTGCAAAAACAAGAAAAACGATCTATGTGTGTGTGTATACACACATACAAATACACACAATACCCAGACACAAGTAGATGGGTATACATACACATACACATATTTGCATAGTTATCCATATTTCTAGAAGTTTAATTCAAAAGTTTCATGCACACATATATACTATCCAGGGAAAAACAACCAACAACTATGAAACAAAATAAAATAAAAACACCCATATGGTATATTTAAAAGTGTACCACACAAGACTTTTTTATTCAATAGTTCTTTAATCAAAACTACCAATATTTTTCTTTTTTTTTTTTTTTTTGGGATGGGGTTTCACCCTTTCACCCAGGCTGGAGTGAAGTGACATGATCTCAGCTCACTGCATCCTCTCCCCACCAGGTTCAAGCCATTCTCCTGCCTCAGACTGCTGGCTAGCTGGGATTATAGGCACAAACCACCACGCCTGGCTAATTTTTGTATTTTTAGTAGAGATGAGGTTTCACCACGTTGGCCAGGCTGGTATCGAACTTCTGATCTCAGGTGATCCATCTGCCTGGGCCTCCTAAAGTGCTAGGATTACAAGCATGAGCAACCATGCCCAGCAAAATTATGCCTGTCTATGAGACATTTCTTCCACTTGGCGCGGCATTCATGATTGTCTCTGGCAAAGGGCTTCTCTCTCCCTGACAATGATTTTTCTCCCTCTGGCTCTTTCTTTCCTGGGACTACTCTCTGAGGCCTCATCATGCTCCATACCAATGGCCATAAGCATCCCTCTTGGTAACATCATCCACTCCTGCGACTCTAGCCACTGCCTTGAGCTCTTTCCTTGTGCCCTCCTATAGTCCATTTTTTTTAATGAAAAAATAATTTCTAGTCTCCTGAGCCCTCCCACTCATTCCAGCTTGGCTCACTCTGCTTTCCAACCTCCTCAGGTGCACGCCGCCCCCATCCCCTGCTTTCTACACCCAGAGACAGTTGACTTCATGCAGGGCACCATGCAAAGCCCCATGTGCCCTCCTGACTCAGATCATCCCACGCACTGCCCCTTACTTGGATATCAGCAGAAATATCTGCCCTGCATCCCACCTACTCTGCACCTGCCTGGTCAATCCTGGCCCTCCTTTAAATTTCAGATCATGTGTTGCATTCTCAGGGAAGCCCGCCCTTATCTGTAAGATCAGGCTGCTCCTCCTTGGCTATGCTCTCTCCTGGTGCCCCAGACTTACCATTTGCAGACATTTTCAAAATAGTAATGACTTGGTATAAGGCACATGGCTACGCTTTGGTCAGATAGACTGGGGCAGGATGTTTATATCCTGTGTGACTCAGCGAGTTTGTAGTGCAGGCGTATAACTCCAGTTGTTATCACAGCCATGTAGCCATAACATGGGAAGGCCATGACTTGGCTCTAAGTCACTCTTGTCTGTGGAGGGTATAATTGCCCTGCTGACACTGTACAGGCACACTGGTGCCCAGAGGAAGAGAGGTTAAGTTGCTGACCCTGAAGGCAAGGGAGAGCCAGCCACACAGCCCTGTGTAGGGGAGCCACCAGAGTAAGCAGCAAGACAGGGCGGACAGTGTGAGGAAGCTGTTGATGAGAGATGCTACTGAAAAAATCATCTTTCACCTGCCTATACCCCACCAAGTGTTCTTTCTGCTCATCCCACCACTCTCTTCAGATCTCACCAGGACATATGGTGTAGTCTTGAAGCGGACACTTGGTGATTTGTATAGTTATTTGCTTAATGTTAGTCATACCTGCAAGACTTGAAGCCTGTCCTATTTTCACAGTCTCTCTGGCACGTAACAGAGAGCTGGACATGTGGTAGGCACTCAGTGCACATTGGCTGAATAAGTCAAAGAGGTCTCTTCACCTAGACTCCCAGAGCCCTAGGCCAGTCCCACGTCATAAAGGAGAAATGACAATATGAAACCCTCAGTGCTATGATGCCAGCTAGGGTGCTGATACTTCAGATGTTTTGTCTCCTCCAAATCCCATGTTGACATGTGATTGCCGGTATTGAAGGTGGGGCCCTATGGGAGGTGTTTGGGTCATGGGGGCGGAACCCTCATGAATGAATGGCTGGTGCCTTCCCCATGGTAATGAGTAAGTTCTCACTCTTAGTTTACTCCAGAGCTGGTTGTTTCAAAGAACCTGGCACCTCCCCCTCTCCTTTCTTTTGTTCCCCTTCTCACCCTGTGATATACCTGTGCCCCTCTACCTTCTGCTGTGAGTAAAACCTTCTTGAGGCCCTCACCAGAAGCCAGGCAGGTGCTGGCATCATTTGGTACAGCCTGTGGAATTCTGAGCCAAATCAACCTTTTTTTTTTTTTTTAAATAAATTACCCAGTCTCAAGAATTCCTATATAGCAGCACAAAACAGATTGACACAAGTGCCTTTGTGGCTAAACAGTGTCGTAGATGGATAAACCCTGTACCTCTGTAGCATGAAACTAGATAAGTGAGGAGATCAATGGTGGCAGGACAATGACCAGGGCTCCATATTCTCAGAGGACCCAGGTCCCTGCATGCACACATGATTCTGAGGACACTATTCACATTGGAATGATTTGAATGAACTCCTGCAAAGCCTTAGACCTCAGCACCCCTGACTGGAGATGCCTTATCTCCTCATCTTAATAACCTCTATGGAAATCAAAAGACCCCACAATTCGCTTGCCCTGGAAATGTCCTCAATTCCCACTCCCCATATCTGTCTCTGTTTGTCATGAAGCTCCTCCGCAGGTGTGTAGCACACAGCTACCCCTTGTTTCAGAATTCCTGGAGGACACAGGCTCTCAGATGTATATTTCTGGTTGCACTCAAAAAGACGTGACTAGAGTGGACCAAAGCAGGGCACAGAGAGTGGACAGCACGTTCTCACTCCATGGACCCCTCCCTCCTCCATTTAGATTTTCACCGTGCGCATTCGGTCACTAAGTCTCATGTATTCCACCTGCAAAGCATGCTTCTCCCTTCTCTTCCCCAGCTACACACTGCCTGTGTTGCAGTCCAAATGCTGGTGTCTCTGCTTGTGCTGTAGGGAAAGTCTCCTCCATGTACTTGTGCTCCCTGCCCCTCTCTGCTCTAAACCATACTGCATAACTCTGACATGAACTACCATAAACATAATCAAACATCTATAAACAACCTATGTGTGTGAGACACCTTGCTAGGCCCTGAAAACATGTGTGTGAGTGAGCAGAGACACCCACAATCTTGGAGAGCAGAGTAGCCCTGGGTGACGGATGTCACACACGAGGCATCACCAAGTGGGAAGTGCAGTTGCTGTGAGTGTCTGCAAGAAGGAATTTAAACTTCTCTCAGATGACAGTCCCCCTGGAGATGTGATATCCACATTATGACTTGCCATGTATCTGGCTACACAGGGGCTGGGGAGTTCATTATTTAGAACAGTAATCACCAAGCTGAAAATTCAAGACGAAGCTAAATCACAGCACTGCCCTTTTCTCTTTTCTATTCTTTTCTTTCTTTCCTTGAGACAGAGTATTACTCTGTCACCCAGGCTGGAATGCAGTGGCACAGTCTTGGTTCACTGCAACCTCTGCTGCCTGGGTTCAAGGGATTCTCATGTCTCAGCCTCCCAAGTAGTTGGGATTAAGGTGCACGCCAACACACCCAGCTACTTTTTGAATTTTTAGTAGAGACAGCGTTTTGCCATGTTGGCCAGGCTGGTCTCGAACTCCTGACCTCAGGTGATCTGCCCACTTCGGCTTTCCAAAGTGCTGGGATTACAGGCGTGATCCACCACTCCCGGCTGCATTGCCCTTTTTTTCTAAAATATTTTCATAGCTTTCAAATACCCTTAAAAGAGGTCAACTGTCTTAATACTGAAGACCCTTTATAATAGGACTCGATCTGTTTCTAGCCTCATTTCTTATCACGTCCTTTCGTGAACCTTGTATTCTGCCCATGCGGTCGTGATTATCCCTTGATTGTCTGCTGTGCTCCTGCTTTCACCCTTGTTCCTGCACAGTAGCTCTGTGCTAGCTCTACAGGCTCACTTTTGCCTGTATAAATCTTTCCCAAATTTCCAAGGTTTTTCAAAAGTCATCCCTCCCAAGACCTATCCCTCCTTGTCTTTAATAAACCTAACCACTCCTTCCTTTACAGCATTGGTTCCACAGGTTTCCCTGGAAGTTACAGTGTGTCTTATATTACTGGTGGTTGTGTGGAGGTCTACCTCCCCTCTGCACTCTGAGCCCACTGAGGGCACTGGTGCCAATTCGGACATTTTCCTCTTCTTTGTAGTATTCTGTATGCACTAGAGTCTTAACCAGTCACTTCTAAATGGTTTCTTTACTTTTATTTTTGCTCTGAATGTAAGTTATTAAGAGGAGTGAACCCTAAGATGATAAAGCGTTAAGAAGAGTAAGAGAACGCTGCTCTCCTCTTCTCACGCACAGTGGCTTCCCATCAGCACTGCAGCCTTGCAGGTGGGGGCACCTAGTGGGTGAGATCTGGCATCTTCCTTTTGTTTGGCCCAGCATAGCTCCAGAGTCCAAAGGGTGGAGACAGGTCCCAAGAATCCAGTGGGGGACACATCTTCACCATAGAGGAAGGAGAAAGAGGAGGATGACAGCATTTGTGAGAGGTAGGGTATGAGAGTCCATCTCCAACATGAGGGACTTGAGAGAAGGCCATAAAAATGGCCAGGATGCCAGCAAATCAGGCATCAGGAATTAACCCAGAGGTCAGGCAGAGAGGATCATTTGGGAGAGGACATGACAAAGCCCATCTTCTAAAGCTTAAGGACTACGTGCCGGGGAACTGCTCAGAACTCAAGCCTGGGAAACGGCTCAGACAGACAGGTAATTCGATAAGACAGTCGAGACACAGTGGCCCTGATGGCATTTCTCTGTGGGCACGTACTTTGGGCCTCCTCTGTCCATGGAAGGGACAGAGGAATGAGGTCAACACAGGAAGTGGCTTCAGCCTGTGGTGCACTTTCATCTGCTGGACAAGAGAGCTGTCCTGCCCCACCTGGAAATCTCTTCACAGGTCTCTCAATGTTGGAGGACCCTCCACAGGTGATGCAGATCACACTGGTATTAAAAATCTTGGTTGCAACAAGCGAATCTGGATCCAAGTCAGTGACCTGGAAAACAAAACCCCCAAGTGCCTGTTTCTAATTCTTGGCTCTATCCAATGTCCTGGCACCTGGGTTATTACTTTCTGTGAAGACAGGCCTCTGAGGTTTGCCAACAGGAAGAAACAAACAGGCAGACACCCTTTGCCTCCTGTAATACTTGGACATTTGAAATAGGAAGCAGGTGGCACTGGATGTGGGTGAGTATCCACGTCATATTTTGATTACCAAAAAAGGCAGTATCTCCAAACACAGAGATCTCTATAATAAATTCCACACATAGTCAATACTCAAAGACTGATAATAAATAAAATTAAAAGAAAAAAACATGATAACAATTTGTTTTGGGTTCAGTGACCATTTTCTCTTGATATTATTTTTAGCATACATATTCTTTAGGACATCATAACAAAAAAACACATTTTTCTTCTTAATCTTGGGGTAAGAACAAGTCTTATCCTAGTGTATTCCAAAAGTCTGAAATGAGTCTACCATTTTCTTTTTTCTAGCAAATTTCTTACGTCACTTGATAGACTGATGCAGACCTTATTTGATCAGCTGGTGAGATACCCAACAAGTCCCATGGTAACAGGTGCACCCTGGCTAACGCAATCATCTGGGTCGCCAGGCGAAAAGACCAGCAGCCCTCAACATCTGAGACCACATGCGCTCTCACAACTCCGGAGCTCTTCAGCCACTTTTCAACATCACTGCCTGCCTCCTGCAGACCCACTTAAACCTCACTCAAGTACAGCAGCCATGGGGTTCTGCTGAGGCTGCTATGTCTCCAGCTGCTCTGTCTGTGCCGTGCTTCTTAGGTCATGCTGCCATCGTAGAAAGCAAGCTCATTCCATGTACAGGCTCTGGACTGAGGCCAAAGAGCAGCTCAGGCTCTCTTATGGAAACCAGCCGCCTTTCTCCCTGACCTGCACACTCTGCAATGGTGTAGTCATTACAAACACGGGCAGTGGAGTCATACTGACCTGGGTCCAAACACAACCGTGTCCCTTCCCATCTGGGTGACCTCAGGCCTTTACTCAGACCTCCTAAACCTCAAAATTCTTCATTGTGTGAATAATGATACATGCTACTGCAGACTGCACACTGCTGCTGTTCTCTCAAGCATCCTTTAGGTTGGGTTCCCCCAACCTAACTAAGGCTTAGATTTTGCTCTGATCCTCACTTTATCCCATAACATCCAAAGCTGATTGCTGACCTTATCCAAATACGTGTGTGTGGATCTATCTCTCAACTATGTCTTATATCCACGTGCATATATATTCACGCAATACATACTGTATATGATACATAGTATACAAATAATACCTATATATTATATATATTATACAGTGTATGTCTACATATACTTAGGGTTAAGAGAAGTGAACCCTAAGATGATAAAACATTAATAACACTCAGAGAACACTGCTGTCACCTTCTCACGTGCACTGGCTTCCACCAGCACTGCAGCTTTGCAGGTGGAAATGTCCAGTGGGTCAGATAAATAAATGAATACATGTCTATTTATTTATATATCATGTTAAAAAGTTAAAAAGTTTCCCAACTTGTTAGCATTTTTCCACTTTACATTAATGATGAAAATATGGTATCACTGGATGCTAAACTTTAAAATATTTCAAATGTCTTTACAGTTCCAAACTCCATGAATGCACCAAGTATACAAAACAGAATCAATCTTTGACCCTGGGTACAGACAGCTACAGTCCATCTGATTTAGAGTCATATATTTAAAGACAAGCCAAAATGTGTGTCTTCAAAGATAGCAGAGAGGGAGTGGGCAGTGAGGTAGGAGAACGGAAGCCCAGAACATAAGGGACTCTTTAGGAAAGTGGCTACTGGCATAGACAACCACACAGGGGTCAATTGCAACAAGGCCGAGACGTATTCCCTGGCCGAGTGAATATCATGATTGATCCAGGCAGTTGGTTCAGCTTCCCACTCAGTGAATAATCCGACCTAATTGTGGAAGCTCATCTTCAATATGATTGGGAAATTCCAAGCATCCAGCCTTTAAGGAGTAACATTCCTTTAGGTCACTCCATGTTTATAAATGTTTTAAATCGATATTTATTGTATCCAGAAAATATATTTTCAACATATTTTTAATGAAAATTTCTAGTTTATGCCATAAACCAGAATATAAAATAGCATGAGATAATTTATATGAAAGTCCAAATGGCTCAGAGCACTGCTATACAGAAACAAGAGTACGTTAAGTTCAACACAGAGTGTAACATTAAATAGAAGCAGGAATTGACCGTATTTTATTTTCACTTGCTCCAGAAGCTCAGAACTTTTAAGTGTTGTGTTATTGCTCCTTTCCAGCCAGTCTAGCAAAGATATGTAATTTCTTCATTAACACACAAACCAAACCGGTGTATGCCACATTACTGACACACTCTCAGAAATGGTAAGGCTTGTCCTGAGTTTCGCTGGTAACTTTCTAATCCATTACTTCCTTGGTGGATAGTCTAAAAGAAAAATTGCACAGGCTTTCGGAACTGTCCATCCTAGAGAGCCACTTCTTTGAAGGAGGTCCATTTAGCACTCACTGCTTTTCAAGAATCTGCTGTGTCCAGATAGAAGGTGAATGGAACAGGAAAGGCCCGGTGGATTCCTGCACAGCAGGCCCACAGCACACCTGGGGAGGGCGTTAGTTGCTTTTAGACAGGCAGGTGTGGTTGGTTAGAAAGTCAGTCAGGAGGCTGGGCGCGGTGGCTCAAGCCTGTAATCCCAGCACTTTGGGAGGCCTAGACGGGCGGATCACGAGGTCAGGAGATCAAGACCATCCTGGCTAACACGGTGAAACCCCGACTCTACTAAAAAAATGCAAAAAAATTAGCCGGGCATGGTGGCGGGCGCCTGTAGTCCCAGCTGCTCGGGAGGCTGAGGCAGGAGAATGGCGTGAACCTGGGAGGCGGAGCTTGCAGTGAGCCGAGATTGGGCCACTGCACTCCAGCCTGGGCAACAGAGCAAGACTCTGTCTCAAAAAAAAAAAGAAAGTCAGTCAGGAAAAGTCAGAGTTGAGGGAACTAATTAAAGAGATGACTTTTCCTTATTAGTAACTATACAGTTAAATTGATTAAAAGATGAAAACTTGTATTTTCCCCTTGCCATGATTCTACTAGCTTTTAATGTTCACAGACATGCTGGTGGGACTCACACCACTTGAAGGCAATTTGATCATCACCATGATTCTTCCGTATATGTCAGTAACAAACTATAGTTAAACAGCGGTCTGTGGTTAAAATCATTTTGAGAAAAACTGCAAGTATGTTAAAAGAAAGTTGTACCAAATTGGATAACAATATCCATTAAATACTACGTTAAAAGCATTCAATGACACAAAAGAATATTTCAGATAGATCCAATTCCAGTGTCAAGTGACCGGCTGGACTCTTATTGTTTTTCTTCCACAGTTGGTGAGAAAATAGAGGATAAGAAAAAAAATAAGAAAAAATATAATATCATTAAAATTAGTGACAAAAATGCATCTAATTTTCTACATGCTTTTCCTTTACAGATACATATAGGCAGATATAAAAGTGATGTATGTATTTATACATCATTTAAAATCCACTTTTTTCCATTAAGAGAATGTTATAGCTCTTTGTATATGTATTTATATATATATGATTTGTGAATTCTGTGAACTACTACATTGAATGAACATACCATTAGTTATTTAACCAATGTCCCTATTACAGCAATTTGGTATTATTTCTGAGAGTTTGACAAATTTTATAGCACACCACCTTATGATGCATATGTGTTGAATCAGCACTTTTATTTCACAGGATGAATTCCTAGAAGTAAAAGGGACGTGTCAAAAGGGATGTAGTTCTTCAGGACTTTTAAAAAACACCTATCGCAAAATTGCTGTCTACAAAAAATAGGCTTTGGAAAGAAGCCTTTGAAAGACACTCCGTGAATTCATACAGTGACCTGCCTTTTGGTTCCTTTTTTTAGATCCGGCCCGTTTTCTACCTTTGTTGTGATCCCTGAGCCAGGAAGGCTTGCGTCTCTATTTCTAGACTACTCCCTTCTTACCATCAGAGGGATTGGCACACCTGTCTCCAGCAGGAGACTAAAGGCTACCTGAAGCCCTGGTCTGTGCCGCACTCATACAGGTCCCTCTCCCATGACTTTGAAACATTTCTACACGTTGTTTCTTTCCTTGGTGCAAGAAAATACTAGGAGCAGCCAGGCACGGTGGCTCACGCCTGTAATCCCAGCACTTCGGGAGGCAGAGGGGGATGGATCATGAGGCCAGGAGTTCAAGACCAGCCTGGCCTATATGGGGAAACTCTGTCTCTACTAAAAATACAAAAATTAGCCTGGCGTGGTGGTGCATGCCTGTAATTCCAGCTACTCGGGAGGCTGAGGCAGAAGAATCACTTGAATTCAGGAGGCAGAGGTTGCAGTGAGCCGAGATCACACCACTGCACCCCAGTCTCGGCAACAGAGCAAGACTCCATCTCAAAAATAAAAAATAAATAAAAATAATAGGAGCACTAAGAGCCCCCCACCCCCCGCACATGCAGAACATACACAAATGAAGGGTCTGAAAGGAAAATTGTTTTCAGTGCTTTTTTCCCCATCATGACTGACTGTCGCCCCAACACCTTGTGATCTAATTTCATGTCACTGTAGCCATGATGGTGACTCTCTTTCCCTTCCATCGCTTACTCCATTACCTGCCAAACCCACAGTTAATTGCAGTTTTTCTTTATACTCTCTCAACCTCTATATATTTAGCAGCTGACTTAAGACAAGACAAAAGGAAAAACAAATTTTGCTATAGCTCCTATTTTTAGTCTCATAACATTTTGCAGGATTAAATTAATCATTTTCAGAGAGCCTGGTGAATCTCTGATTTCAATACAAGGTAAGCAGAAATTTCCCTGTGCAAGTTAATTCGAACAGTTTCTCTCTCTCTGTCTCTCTCTGTCTCTCTCTGTCTCTGAGTGTGTGTGAGTGTGTGTGTGTGTTTGTGTGCGTGTTTCATTTGCATGTCTGTGTGGACAATGGTCTTGCGGATATGTATTCTCAGGATCTTGGAAAACTGCATCCAAATTGTGAATAAAAACTAAAACATTTCAACACATTGGAATTATGACTTGGTGTACTTTGGGGAAAAACAATGCCTAATCTTTTTGGGGCCAGCTACTTTGGGGTTTTGAAATCATCTGGCTTCCTGAGCCACTCTTGCCTTTGAGTTTAGGTCCAGAGAAGAGGCTGCACCTGCTGGTGCTTCTGGAAGCCTTGCTTACTCTCAGGGATGACAGACAAAGAAGAATGCTTAGAAATTCAGGCGGCATTGCTTCACACTCTGCAAAAAAGAGCTTACAAAGGAGAGTTTTCATTTGAAATACTTTTTGCAGATGATACCAAGTTCTTTTCTCAGCTTCTGGAGGGGGCAAGCAGGGCCAGGCCAATTCTCAAGCTCTCGAACACACAACAGGTGGGAGCTCCGACGCTTCTGCTCATTTGTGTGACTGGATAGCATCACCATGGCAGAAACATAGCCTCAGAGCCCTGGAGAGCCTCAGGGGCAGGGAGTCAGGCAGCATCAAGTTGGAGTGAGGTGGCAGAAGCCAGTTCTGAATCAACCCCAGACAGCACAGCACGGGAGGAAGTGAATGGAGAGGCCCCTAAAGACCTCAAGGTAAAAGCAGACAAAACACAAGATTCAGTGGCATTGACTGCGTGTGTCCAAATGACAGCATCATGCTCTTTCCATCTCAGGAAAGAACTCTGGGAACCCTTTACTATGAGGCAAAAGGATACGTTCAATACATTCTCACTCCTTGTCCTTGCTTTGCCCACTTTTGAATCTGCCACAACCCTGATCTGACCCAGATATGAGTAGGATAAAAATAGCCCAGAGGCAACTCAACAAGCCGTGTAATGTCTACTGGCATTCAGCAATTACAGCATTTATCCAATTCTGGGCTGGTAAGAATCCATACCCTCGTGCAATGGATCTAAAGAGGAGCTTCTAGTGGGAGCATCTGAGTCTGTCATTATGCTACCAATCCAGGCGGTTGATATTAGGGCGATTTTGTGGGAGTGCTCTAAATTGTAAATGAACACCTCCTTTTCTTTTCTCCTTGAATTCTCAGAAAGGACAACATACACATACATGAACACACACACACACACACACACACACACACACACACACACACAGCATACCTTCATTCAGCAAATATTGAACGAATGCCTGGTCTATAAAGCGCCATAACAGCCAAGTGGAAGCCTGTGTTTAAGGCACCTTACAGCACCTCCCAACCCCCTCCTCTGCACCACATCCTTAGTGCATTAAGGGTGCCACTAAAAATATCAGGGCCGGGCGCGGTGGCCAACGCCTGTAATCCCAGCACTTTGGGAGGCCGAGGCAGGCAGATCATGAGGTCAGGAGATCGAGAACACGGTGAAACCCCGTCTCTACTAAAAATGCAAAAAACTAGCCGGGCGAGGTGGCGGCGTCTGTAGTCCCAGCTACTCGGGAGGCTGAGGCAGGAGAATGGCGGGAACCCGGGAGGCGGAGCTTGCAGTGAGCCGAGATCCGGCCACTGCACTCCAGCCTGGGCGACAGAGTGAGACTCCGTCTCAAAAAAAAAAAAAAAAGAAAAAAAAATCAGATAGGTGGCTGATAAAAGACAGATGTTTACGGCTCATAGTTCTGGGGGCTGGAGGTCCAATATCAAGGTGCCAGTGGATCCCACTTCTGGGAAGGACTGTATTCCTGATTCAGGGGCAGTGCATCCTCCCTGTACCTTCACATGGCAGAAGGGAAGAGGGAGCTCTCTGGGGCCTCTTCTATAAGGACACTAATTACAGTCATGAGGGCTCTTTCCTCACAACCTCATCCCTTCGCCAAGGCTCCACCTTCTAATAGCATTAGGATTGCAACATGAATTCTAGGGGGACACTGACATTTAGACTAGGGCATGTTCTCAAATAATTTGTCACCAAAGTGCGCAACTAGCTTGTGTTTCAGAATCCTCATGCATAATTTGGGGACATAATAGGTTTGGGGAGAGCTGGTAGGAGGGGGTCTTGCACTGTCACCCAGGCTGGAGTGCAGTGGTGCAGTCTCGGCTCACTGTAGCCTCGACTACAGTGAGGACTCAAGTGGTTCTCCCACCTCAGCCTTCGGAATAGCTGGGACTACAGTCATGCACCACTATGCCTGGCTAATTATTGTATTTTTTGCAGAGATTGGGTCTCACCATGCTGCCCAGGCTGGTCTTGAACTCCTGGGCTCAAGTGATCCTCCCTCCTTGGCCTCCCAAAGTGCTGAGATTACAGGCATGAACCACCATATCCAGCCTATAATAGATATTTAGTGAAGACAAAGTAAGTGCAGTGCAAATTCTTTGGCAGTTTTATTCAATTTTGGCCTTATTCTCTATTTGGTAACTTATGGCAACAGCATCTTAATTGAGTTCCCACCTTCAAATTGATGATGAGGAGGGCAAGAGTGATGGGTGGTAACACTGACCCAGAATAAATACCACTCAAGTGGCAGGCCCATCTACATGCTTCATAGAGTCGTTATCATTCACTTTCCCCCACGTTGTATTTATTATGATCATTACTATGTTGCTTGGGAAAATGCAAACCAATAAACAAACTGGGGACCTGTGAGGTTGAGTAATATGCATGACATTGCACAGCTAACAGGGGCCTGCACCTGGATTAACCCTGCATCCATTTGCTCTTAATTCTTTTACTTACACAGTTGCTGCTCTACCCTACCTACCTTTCATTCTTGTACTTTGGCTATTTTCCTAAAATACGGGCTGAGTCATGCAGCTTCTTGTCTAAGTATGTCCGCCGCCCATTCCCTCTTAGGTTTGACCATAAATTTATGCTGCATAAAGTGTTATCTAAAGCCTTTTGTGACCTGTACCGCCTGACCCTTCAACCTTATAATTCTCTCTTATCCATCAAGGTTTGGCTCAAATGCCACTTGCTCTATAAATTCTTACAGATTTCTGCAATCAGAATTGAATTCCAATGTGTTCCCACAGCATCTGGGTTTCAGTAGAGTGCACAGTGCCTGAGGCGTTATCGTATGGAGGTTGTTTGGATGTGTCTTCTCCCCAGGATGCAAAACACAAGTTTTTCAAAGGTGCCATCAGCCTGCTTTCCACCATATCTCCATGCTGCCTAATGTGTGCTTTGTTGTGTGGCTCACAGGACAGAGGGAAGGTTAAATAAATAAATACAAAGATGCTGAATACATGAATCTGTATTAATCTTTCAGCGGAGGGGAATGTCATCTCTTCATGCTTTTCTCTGATCATATTCAGTTGTGAAACTGTTTCAAATTCTCACTATCTTTGTTGAACTGTGGACAACTTAGCTGGAGAACAGTGAACAAATCAGTTTGACTAATGCTAAGTGCAAAAAAATAACAACACGATTTCTGCTAACTCTCAATTTTTGGTGAAAGGATTTCTATTTAATAATATAACAAGTACAATATGGATGACACAGTGTCCGTTTTTAAGCCATGACTGTGCTGCCCCCTCATTCTCAAGGGATACGTTCCAAGATGACCAGTGGATACCTGAAACCACAGAAAGTGCTGAGCCCATATATACATGATGTCTTGTCAATACGGTAACCAAGAGGGCTACTGAGTGACCAGCGAGAGGGGAAACAGGTAGCATATACACAGGAATGCACTGGACACAGGGGCGATTCATGTTCCCGGCAGGACCAAGCAGGATGCAGGATGTTTCATCACGTTACTCAGAATGGCGTACGATTTAAAACTTATGAATTGTTTCTGGAATTTTTCATTTAATGTTTTTAGACTGCTGTTGACTGTGGGTAACTGAAACTGCAAATAAGGAGGAACTACTCTGTTTCTTTATTCACACCAAACTTAAGTCCAGAAAAGAATTTTGAAAGGCTTAGACAAAACTTTGCAAAACAAGTCAAAAATGAATTGTATGTTAAACACTGGAAGATTTAAAGACAATGAAAAATAAGTGAACAGAAGATGAATCCAAGAGTCAGGTTACGCACTCAAGGTATCCTACGCATTCATCCCTGAACTGTCTAGCAGACATGGCAAAGCAGGTAACAGGTCCAGGTACCTGACTCAAATTACATACCAATTAAAAACAAGTACTTTGGGGAGGGGGCTAAAACAATAATTTATGAATGATACTCACGAAAAGGACACAGGGTGAAGTTACGAATAATATTTCCAATATGGGTCCTAATATTAAAAGCAGAAAGAACTTTTACAAGAGGGCAACGTCAAATGATTTCCAGTGTGGACTCATGTGTTCATGTCACAAGGTGGTTCAGTAAAAGTTATAAGCTGTTGAGGAGAGAGCCCAACACAGTCACTGAAATAAGTTCTAGTTCCTAAATGATGCATGCAAACATACAGTTCAAATGATATGAACTGCAAACCTGTCTTATTGCCTTAATCTACAAAAGGTCCACAAAATATTGCTGGGTGCTGATGTAATCATGGGGTCCATTGCTTTCTGCCAGTGAGCAGGGTTGTTACTGACCCAGGATAGGTCCCGAGACCTTTCTCCCTTGTGCCATACATGGCCTCTCAATGAGCTCCTCCAGTCTCACGGATTTGAATGCCACCTATAGGCTAAAGATGCCAAGTCCATGTCATCAGCCCAGGCTTCCTCCTCAGAACTGCAAACCCTTATCCAAATGTTCCCTTGACTCTCTATTCCATGTGCTGGAGCCACCTCAGAACTTAGACACCCACCTTGTCTATACAAATCTACTCTTTCCCCATCCTCTCCCATCCTTCCTTCCTTCTTCTTACACTGCACACACTCTGTACATCTGGACATCATATGGATCCCACCTTCAGAACAGATCCATGTCCAACCATCTCAGCACCTGAGGGTGCCCTGTGCTCATCCAGATGGACGTCACAGCCTCCCTACTTCCACCCTCCCTGCTCTATTCTATTCTCAGAACACTATCTCGAGGGGTCACACGCAACGCAAATTAGATCACGTTGCACCTTTAAGCGGCACTCTCCAGGGGTCACCTGTCTCACTGAGAGTGAAGCCAGACTCTAAAGAGGCGTTGTGAGGGCTGGCACCTTCTCACTCCTGTCCTTCTCTAAGCTCCTATCTGGCCACATTCTACTCACACACCTAACTGTGACTACACACATGTGTCCTGCTCTCCCTTCAACACCCTGGGGCCTTTGAACTTGCTGCACCCTCTGCAGAGAATGTCAGATATTCTCAAAGGTGGCTCCCTTTTTTCCTACCGGACTTTTGTTGTATCTCATTGACATTGTAGACTCCACATCCAGCCATCAGCACCTCCTTCTTTCCCTACTTCCCACCAAGGCACTTGCCATTACCTCATTTCATACAGATGGCTACCTGGAGAGATGATAGATACATTAGGTAGATGACAGATATAGATACGCAGAAAAAAGATACAGAGATGATAGAGGAGCAGTGACAGAGACAATATAGACAGGCGACCGATCATACGTAGAATGATAGATATAGACAGATGATAGCTGATAGATACAAATATAACTTTGTATGTTTTGTCGAGATGAGGTCTCACCCTGTTGCCCAGACTGGTCTCAGCTCTTGAGCTCAAGTGATTCTCCCACCTCGGCCTCCTGAAGTGCTGGGATTACAGGCATGACCCACTACACCTGACTTTAAATACTGGAGGATTTAAAGACAATGGAAATCTGTCTATATCTGTCTATATCTAGCATGCTACCTACTATCTATCTATCATCTGTCTAGCTATCTATACCTGCGCGCGCGTGCGCGCGCACACACACACACACACACACAGACATCGTATATGTATGTATGTGTGTCTATTACTCATTATATTATTTTTAAAATCTGCCTTCTCCTATAAAACATGAGTTCCTTAAGGGCAGGGGTTTGTCTGCTTGATTTCTGCTTGCTGCGCAGTCCACACTCAGTAAGTATCTGTTGAACAAATGACTGATAATCTTGCTCACACAGTGATCCAGCCAGCAGTGCCTCCAGATGAGCTAACCTCTGCAGGACACTTGCACAGTTTCCTCCACCGCTCTTGCACCTGGGGCATCCTGCCAGGCCTCAGGCAGGCTTAAGGGGAGAGCAAGGCTCATCCTGGTGTCCTGCTCCTCTAAGGGAAGATGGGCCAAGGACGTTCTGAAGGAAGGAGGGCTTTATCCTCCATGCTCCCTCTAGTCCACAGGAGACAAGCTGCCATAGGGAAGCATTCTCAGAATGAGACGCCTCCGCACCACCACCCCAGCCAGCAACAACAGCTCCTGCAAGGAATCTCCTTGAGGTGCAGAGTCTCAGGCCCCACTCCAGACCTGCGGCCTAAGAAATTCTGGCTTGTCCGGCAGTCTGTGCTTAACAAGCTGTCCAGGTCCCTCCAGGGGAAACTGGAGCTTGAGATCTGCTGGCCCAGAGCATTGTCTTGAGAAAGACTTTGAGACTCAGTGGAAAAATGTGTCAGGATAGACTAGAGGCATCAGCAGGGGGCAGGGACAGGATCCTGGCCCATTTGTCCTTTAGAGGTCGGTGGAACTGACTCTATTTCTTGCTCTGACATTTGCTATCACATTCTATTTGTCCGTTGGTAGTCTACCATTTAAAAGGGTATCTTTCTCCTATTACATCTTCTCCAATTAGGGAAGCCCGTATAATCACCAGCTGTCTGGAATCATTTTGTCAGAAGATAGGGGCAGAAACAAATAAATAAATAGATTCAACACTTAAATGATCTCTTTCCACTTCCAGCCGTCCCAAGGTGCCCTCGCCTTACAAGGGTTCCTGTCTTATGGCTGTCCCATCACCCCCATCCCTACCTTCTGTAGGAATGCTGACCGTGTGCCTGTGCACACTCTCTCCTAGAGTTTGTTTTCTGAGATTCTCTAGCAGAAAAGAGCATCAGTGCCCTCTCCTGTCTCTATTCTGAGACTCTCCTTCCTGCCTCCATCCTTTCTCCAGGTTGTTTCTGGACCAGAGCTTCCTGCAGTTTCAGAGCTGGGCAAAGATCAGCTTCCAGGCACCCGCTTCCTTTCTGCAGGGTCTTTGGAAATCAGGTTAAAAATAATTGCTCGTGATTGAGTATCATGGAGCCTTGTTTCATGCTCCAAACACGTTTCTCCTGACTGCTGTACAAGTTTATTATTTCTCATTGAATACCCGGTTGAGAAAACATGCTGCTTGCAGGCATTTGGACAAAAGTAGGGCAGGAGTTCCCGGATCAACAACAATCTCTCAAAAATGCTGTTTCTGGGAGAACAATCAGCCTTGGCTTGTGTTCTTTTGATTTGCAGCACTTTTTCTAGGCTCAGATGAGCTCAGAGACACCAGAATATTTGCATGATCAACATTTTCATAACAAATTACCATTCCTATTCTCCTCTAAATGGGATTGTATGTTAAAAGACTCGTCATGTATACTTTTCAGATAAATATGTTCACTATGCGTGCACACGTGTGTGTGTGTGGGCGAGTGCAGCGTTTGACAGGGTGAATGAGACAGAACTCACTGTATGCCTTCTAGAGGGTGAGGACAAGCAAGAGCAATAGCTATTTGCTTGAGCTTTTATGAAACTTGGCTTGAAATTTGCTATTGATTTTTAGATGTTTCATAATTTTAAAGTAGTGGTGTAGCTACAAATTCTACTGACCCAAGATGGAGAAGTGGCTTCAGAAACGCTGCAATGATGAGCACTGCTTAGGAGGGTCAAGAAAGATTGTTTAAGTTGTCATTTTTACATTTTATGTCTTCAAATAACCCTTTTATAGTATTCACGGATTGCATCAAATATTTGATGCAAAATTACTCTGCTAAATGAGCCAGGCAAATTAGCAGGGAATTCTACTCAAATATCCAAAAGCAATTATGCTGGTGAATAACCTGGTATTTTAATAAAATATGGATAATGACAGGGTTAATATTTTAGGTTACATTTATGCAATGATATGACATTTAAAATATAGAAAACTGGGTACAACACTATCTAGTGCATATTTTATGTCTGCAGAACATAAAATTATATTTATTTGAAAGTGATCCCAGGTCCTCATGCTCCTTCCAGAAGATTAACATCCAGAAATATTGAGCTGAGACATATTTATTAGGGGACAGGAAAAATAGTTGTTGAAGGTGTTCTTGACTATTTTGAAATTTTAATTTATTTTTTCTCTCATGGCCTACCGCTCAGATCCACTGCTTATCTTAACCTTTAAATTGCTGAAAACTAAGAAAGCTTAAATCAACCAAAAGAATGTGAACTTCTAAGCTCCTTTTCCTAAATACAAACATGTTCCTGGTATTCACACTCTACTTCTACTTTTGTGAGAAAAATTCTTTAAAATTCTTTAAAATCGTTTTACTGTACCAGTCGGTGATGCATTAGAAGGCCTGGGCTGATAGAAACCTGTGCCATCGGGGTGAAACATATTATGCACAAATCCAATATCACAGGTTCAAAGTTAAAAGCATCCTTTATCTCCCTCTGTAAGTATACTGGCATTAATCAAATCAACATTGTCTGGTTCTTCCATGCTCAGAAATACTACAGATGAGGCTGAGCCATTAGTTTGTATTCCACAAATGAGTCAACTGAAATAACAGTTGTTCATTAGAATAGAATTTTGGAAGCACTGCAAACAATCAAGAGGCAGCCTGGTCCTTAATTATCTCCTTTTCAGCACACATTATCAACACTGCTGACTCACTGGTAAGAGTGGATTTCACAACTTTAATGGTTCAAAATTACATCCTGAAGCCAGTATCGGTAACCATTCCATCAAGTCAATTTTTGTGGTAATATTGAATTGGATTGGAAATGAGCATCAACAAACTACTATTTTCAAATTCACAAATACCAAAGTGCATCTAACAATTCACTACAACTGTCACCAAACTGGGCCTGTTCCCAGCTGCTGGGGTAATAATCAAGCCCCTCACCTGTGCAAACTGCTTCAGTTGTCGGCAGAAAGAGCACAGCCTGGTGAGGAATGCACAGATGCTTTTCACATAAAGCCCATTTAATCTCTTGGGTGACATTATTATAGACAGATCCATCTAAAAGAAAGTAATTCAATCAGCTGGCCCCAGTGTTTTGCCACAGAACAATTTCCTCAATAATTTTCTCTGTTTATTGGATATTTTGAGATTTGCACAGTGTGGAAGGGGTTTAGGTAACACTGGAGAATTTAGATAAGACCATGTCTTTCTAAATGTAAAAATAAGGCTCTAGAGATATTTGTCTTCATGCTCTGAAAACATCTGTGACATTTTGTTTGACTGCTTGGAATAAAGTATTTCATGGGGGAAATTGAAATCTAAGCAAAGTAAAGCAGCAAATAGTTAAAAGCCTGTTGTGATCATGGCGCTGCCAACTGTTTCAAGGAGCCAAAAACAGCTTCAGCTTTGTAGGAGTTCATGAACAAGGTTGGCAAAAGAAGACAAAGATTGGTGATTATTTAACTCACAGTACAAGGTTAATAATTGGAGCAAATTTAAAAAATATTGCACCTGCTTATTTTTGTGAATCAGAATGTGCACGATCACATAGTGCATGCCGATAGAATATGGTATGAATATACAATATTCATACATGCCTTTGTTCTCTTTATTCTTTACTCATTGAACATGGAGGTTAGGGTCAGGTCAAGTGTATTTTATTGTGTTAATGCAAGCTTGTGCTGTGAGGCCAGGTGGACTGGGAGCAGCACAGTCCGGGGGGGTTCCCTCCCAGAGACTATGGGGTGAAGGAAGCTGCTTGCAGTTGCACCACGTGGCACCCCTGAGTTAGGGTGTGCGATTATAGACATGGATATATGGTCTATCTGCTTACACACTGCTACTCACTTACAAAAAGAACACTCCAATTATCAGTCTACTCTGTCCCACAACCGCACACACCATCAGGAAACCCTACAGTTAATGATTGGCCCTGTAGTGTGAATGGCAGGTGCCTGGGTTTCCATCCTGGAGTCCAGCCTGCGGAGGTTCTAGGGTGTCCCCATGTGAGGGGGACAATATTGGCCCTGACAATCTGAGAGAGACAAAAGAGGGCTTAGAAATGCTGAATAAATGTTCCCTTTAAAAAAAGTTATGGCTGGGCGCGGTGGCTCAAGCCTGTAATCCCAGCACTTTGGGAGGCCGAGACGGGCGGATCACGAGGTCAGGAGATCGAGACTATCCTGGCGAACACGGTGAAACCCCATCTCTACTAAAAATACAAATAACTAGCCAGGCGTGATGGCAGCGCCTGTGCTACTCGGTGAGGCTGAGGCAGGAGAATGACGTGAAACCTGGAGGCAAGCTTGCACGTGAGCGAGATCGTTGCAACTCACTCCAGCCTGGGCGGCAGAGTGAGACTCCATCTCAAAAAAAAAAAAAAAAAAAAAAAAAAAAAAAAAAAAGAGAGAGAGAGGAGGTTACGACTTTTCATCATTTTTGCTCTCTATACTTCCTAACACTCATTGCGAGAGTGACATTTTCCTGTTTTTTTTTTTTTTTTTTTTACTAAATTCATTTTCTAGATTTTAGTAGACCCATTGAAATAAGACCTATAATCTCAGATGCCAAATCCATTAAAAAATGAGTATGTGGTAAGAGGAGGGATGATGACACTGAAACACATTTTGATTTTTTAAGGGATAATTTGAGAGTATCTCTCTATTAATTTAGTTTTCTATCCACTTAATCAATATTTGGTAGGAGAGTTTGATAAAATAAACAGTAAAATTTGAGAGCCATGAAGAATGTAGGGGTTATATAATTTCTTTTTTTCTCATTTAAAAGAGAAAAAAACAAAGTCAAAGAGGTTCATGTCACACGAAAAGCAAATTCACGGTGCGGAACAGGACAGAATCTATGTCAGTCACCAGGATGTTAGTTTTGTGCTCGCTTTGCTTAATGAAACTCATTGACTTGCTTATGCATTTCAATGCTGACCATGCTTGTATGACACTGAGGCCCTATAGGAAAATGTTCAAAAAGGGAACTCTGGCAAGGCAATCTTTAATCTGAATCATCATGACAAACTAAAAAAATAGCCTATAAATAGGCTATTCAACAACCCTGAATTTAGGACAGCAGTAATGACACATAACATGTATAGAAAATCTAATATAATCAAGTGATTTTTAAAAAGGGGGCTGGGGAGGGGATAGCAGGAGGAGAAATACCTAACGTAAATGCCGAGTTGCTGGGTGCAGCAAACCAACGTGGCACATGTAATCCTATGTAACAAACCTGCACGTTGTGCACATGTACCCTAGAACTTAAGGTATAATAAAAAAAAAACATGCTACATATACTCAGAGTCAACAATGTTTAAGAACAAGTTAATAGTTTTTGGCTAGGCTCAAGGAGCTAGGTATTGATGATACTAAATTATAAGAAGAGTATGAATAGAGATCTAAATAAACGTTAGGAATTAAAGATAACAAATGATTTTATAAGAAGTTTTCTAGTATGAACACTTATGGAACGACTTGCTTGCCGTATCTTGCCTGGGAATGATATATGGTGAGCCATTACCCAATTAAAAAAAAAAAAAAAAAAACACGTGGTTAACAATATATGGCAGGAGATCTAGCCTCTAAACCAAATTGTCAGTAGTACAGGATTGTTAGCTATAAGCACAATGTCCTACAGCACATTGCGAGAACACATCCACCTCTGTAATGACACTTCCTACTGTTGTATTTATTTATTTATTTATTTTTATTTTATTTTATTTTATTTTTTTTGAGACGGAGTCTTGCTCTGTGGCCCAGGCTGGAGTGAGCGGCGCCATCTCGGCTCACTGCAAGCTCCGCCTCCCGGGTTCCCACCATTCTCCTGCCTCAGCCTCCCGAGTAGCTGGGACCACAGGCGCCACCACCACAGCTGGATAAATTTTTTGTATTTTTAGTAGAGACGGGGTTTCACCGTGTTCGCCAGGATGGTCTCGCTCTTCTGACCTCGTGATCCGCCCGCCTCGGCCTCCCAAAGTGCTGGGATTACAGGCGTGAGCCACCGCGCCCGGCCACACTTGCTACTGTTGAAAGCAAGTCTCCATCTCCCCATCCCCTAACCCCTGGCCTCTACCATCCTCCCTTCTGGGGATTTATCCAGAAGGAGATTATTTTTGATAACTTAAGTCTCAACAACTTTCCACCTGTTCTGTTTCTTCAACCATCGTTCTTTCTTGTTCCTGGATAGCAGTGCATGGTCAGGCTGATGCTGTGTAGATGCTCCCGAAAAAACTCGTGTTTTCTAAAACTCACCATTAGAAATACCTGGATGGACGGGAAACACTGTGCAGGTGGCAGATTTTTCAAGTCCGTGCAACTCTGTGAGCAAAGCACTAGGAAGCAGTCACCTGCACCTGGGGTGACCTGCCGCTGGCACAGTCAGGGGGCTCTGGGCAGCCCCATGCTGATGGCAAGTTGGGAGCACAGAAACAGTGGCGGGCTGTGGGGCCGCCCTGCAATGCTGAGGAGGGAACAGGACCTGAATCCTGTGCTGAGGGTGCTTCCTCTAAGCTGGGCACGGGAAGCAGCACCACCTGGCACAGGTGAGAGAGCTGGACACAGTTGCAAAGGCCTGGGAGGGAGCCCTGGATGCAGCTGGTTCTTTCGCATGTCCATAAAACGTGGTTGAAGCATCCTGCTGCTGGTTCAGCAGTCAAACTGAGGCTCCCCTCCCCTTTGCTCCTGAAAGTTCTCATTCTTAATCCCGCTGTTCAGATCCCCCTTTGCATATAAGGGGAAAAGAAAGTCGCATGGGAGACACTGAGGCTTCCACATTATAGGACAGCATTCCCCCACTTACCAATTAATAGTGATGGATGACTATTTTCACCTCAGGAGGACATGAACTAGACTTGGCCGTGGTTATGGTGCAGGCTGGTGCTGGACTGCACAGTTTGAATACCCCAGCTCTGCAATTTACCTATTACCTGCCCTTGGACAAATTACTTCCTCTTCTGGGGCCTGACTTTCCTTATTTGCAAAATGTTTATAGTCATAGCACATGCCTAATAGCACTGCTGTGAAGACTGAACTAGTAAATTCATTTAACATGCTTAGGAAAACAAAAGTATTTTTTGACAATAATAATTACGCATTCTTTTTCCTCTCTCTCTCACTCATGCATGCATATGGTAGACATGTAAGTGTCACACCCTGGGAAATAACAAATTATTTTCTAAAAGGATGTGTAAATAAATATCCAACACAGGACTTTGTTAGATTACTACATTTCTCATAAAAATAATATTAAATATATACTTTCTAATATCTCAGTTCTAAAACTAAAAGGTGTGCTATCGAAAAAACATAGAAAACAATGAAAAATCACATGATTCTACAGCCCAGAAATAACTGCTGTTAGTATTACGCTGTTTGGCCTTTCAATTTCTTAAAGAAAAATATAAGTTCTTGATTTTAATGTGAACTCCTAGGGATGGGCACTAATTTTTGGACTTGGTAGAATCCGCACTTTGTAACACACCAATTGGTCACTGGTGGTCATAAAATGAATATTTACATTTCTCTTTTATTAAGATGCTTCAATATATGCTTTAGCAAAGAACAGAAAAATGGATAAATCAATAAATAGGAATCCGTTCAGGTTTGGAAATAAGGGATATTGTCAGCAAATTTTCAAATATTCCTGGAAATATGCTATTGTTCTATAAATACATGGTGGCAGATACCAATGCATGACTAAGTAAAATAAGATACAATTAGCAATTCCATTCGTATTTACATCATCTTGCATATCACAATTGCTTGCACCATTTCTGCTGATTTTCCACTCATCCAATGAAATCATCACAATACTGATGTTAACATTTGCTTAAAATTGTACTTTACAAACATCATTTTTTTTGTGGTCAAAACAAATTTACTGCCGAGCTACAATATACTGCTGTAAAGTTTAATTTTATCATTATGGTAAAATGTCTCCCATTTCAGATTCTCTAGCTAAATGGTTATACGTAGAGGGAAGTAATAGAGACAGAGAAAGTGCCCATCTCACCCCTCAATGGCACAGTGGACTTTGCGTCAAGATTGACTGAATTTGAATCCTGGTCCTACCTCTGTGATGTTGGGTAAGTTCTTTAACTTCTTTTGGCCTTAGTGCCTGTCTGCATGATGGAGATGATGAGTACTGAATCAGAGGGTTGTTATGAAGAGTCAATCCATCACAGTTTGTGAAATGCTCAGAAGAGGGTCTGTTTCAAAACAAGCACTACAGAAGCATTTATAAAATAAATGATGAAAACCTCAGGCTGTGGGAAATGAATGATCCAGGCAAGGCCTCAGTTAGCAGTGGAACCATTTCTTCTTTCATTTCACACATGGCCATCAAGGGTCTGTTCTGGTGAGAGGTCAGATACAGCCAGGATACAGCAGTGCCAAGATCAGCAATGGGCCATGCCCTCCTGAGGCTTGTACTCTAGTGTTGGAAAATACATTAACAGCAGTCAAAGACCTACAAACAGCAGTGTAAACCCACAAACACAATCAGGGCTTGAAGGGAGAGGTAAGTGGTGCTAAGAGGACTTAATTGGATCATTTGATCTCATTTACAAGATGTTAGAAGCAAGTCGCCAGGGAGTGTTTATTGAAGAACTGGCTTCACCCTGAGGGTGGGTGTGGCATGTGTGGATGGAGGAGCCAGGTGCCACCAAGAAGTGAGAGACCCAGAGTGCGGGGAGCCAGGAGCTAGGAAGCCTATGGTACCCCAGGACCCTGGAAGAGTAGGTAGGTCCAGGCTGTGGAATAGCTATGTTGAAGAGCTTCTTCCTTATTCCCGAGGGCTTTGGGAAGCAGAGCAAATAAAGAGGGGTATGTCATGTTCGTGTCTAAACTTCAACAAGATTTCCCTGTGCACAGTTATTGGAGTGGAGGAAATGGAAGGCAAATAATTGGGTTCAAAGCTCTGCAGTTTTCCCCAGGAGACCTGAGTACTTGAGCTGGGCTGGTGGGCATTGGGGTGAAGAAAATTAGAAGGATGGAAGAAGTGACGTTTGGGAGGTGAGAATCAGCAGGGCTCATTGAAGGACTGGGTGTGAGGAGTGTTGTTAGCGAATCAAACAGGTGAGGTGAGGCTGCTCAGCAAAATGGGACACAGAGGAGTACCTTGTTTGGGGCCAGATTGGGACGTGAGATCCCCGGTGTTATCTTGGGCATGTTGCGATCAAGGTGTTTCTGAGACATTGTTGTGAGATGTCAAGGCAAGAGTGGATACACGGGCATGGAGGTTAGAAGAGACCTGAGGGTGGAGACAAAAATCCTCTGTCTGTTGGACAGAGGGTCACTGAGGCCATTGGCTTGGGTGACCTCATTTAGGGAGATACTAGAGTGAGAAGAGGATCTAGCAAGAGTTTGGGGGAGCATAAGTATGAGAGAAAGCACTTGTAAAGCCATAAATAAGGGGAAACAGGAGGAATGGTGACAGACACTGTCACACAACCTAGGAGCGGGCGAGAGCCAGGAATATCACAGCTCCCGAGCAGTCAGGCAGAGTGAGGACTTCAACAACGGCCTTGGATGGACAGGCAAATCGCTGTTAGGCTCTCCCAGCAAAGCAGTTGCTTAAATCTAGCATCTTAGTGCATTTGAGATGCTATGAAAAAATACTATAGATTTTGTGGCTCAAACAAAAACCATGTATTTCTCACTGTCTAGAGGGTGGAAGCCCCTAATGAAGGCTCTGGGGAGAACTTTCTTTCGAGCTCACAGAGGTCTGTCTTTCCCTTGTGTCCTCAGGTCGTAGAGAGAAAAGGGGGAAAAAGAATCTCTACTGACTCTTCTTATAAAGGCACTAATCACATTATGAAGGCCCCACCCTCCTGACCCAAAAGCCCCACCTCCTAATACTAACACCTTTAGGAAGAGGTCAACCCAGGAATTTGGGAGTACACCAGCATTCAATCCTCATCATCTAGATTAGATGAGGGCATGGAAGTTGAGGGTCAGGATCTAAAGTCTAATTTACGTACGTTCTATGTGTGAATTGTCATATTTATTCTGAGTTCAGAGTGTGTTTCAGAGGGTTAAACCACGCCTTATTATAACAACATAGCTCAAGAGGAAAGGTAGTCAAAGCATATTCTGAACATGTAATCAGGTAGCTTTCAGTTTCTAGAATGGAAAAAAAGTCCAGAATTTTGTATTCCTATGTTAAGGAAAATGAAAAACAAACAAACAAAATAAAGAATTTGAAAAAAGTTTGTGAGTTGTGAAAAACCATAATCAATTTTAGAAAATAAATAAGGTTTCACAGGTATTTAAATTGGAAAGCTGTAGAGAAAACAGTTCAATGTTAATGCCATTTTGTTTTCAAAATCAATTAAGTAAGTTGATAACTAGGATTCTCCTGTTTTGTAGGCAATTCATGAATTTCAATTAATTTTCTAAATGATATACAATAATTCAAGTGAAAAACAAAGTAGTGATTAATCCAGAAGAATGATAGCTTATCAGAAGAGTTTAACAGCAATTAAGAAAATATTCATGTCCATGAATAGGTGGAAGATACAGATTTTCCAGGTACCTTAATTAAAGATGTAATTGTTGCAACAGTTAATGCTATACAAGTATTTTTATTCCAAGGAGAAATAAGGCAGCTTGGTAATATAATTTAGTATTGTTTACAAATTATTGTAAGTTTTCACACAACTAGAAATTTATATTATATTTGTAAGAAAAACATAGACCCTGTATGGGAAAGTTAGGAAGTGTTACAATACAAGCTAGGAACTGGCACTTTTTAGTACTTTAAATGTGCTGGAATATGAATTCAGTGTCCTATCTTGCAAAGCAAGAAAGATTCTACCACAAAATCGTACAAGTATGAGATAGTGTCACTCTTTGTTGCCAAATTAAATGTCTGTAGTTGTGAGGGGAAGGAGATGGGCAGAAGTCCTTGCATGGGCTCCTAATGCTCCTGAATAATTGGGAGCTGTGAGTTTTAGACCAAGAAAAAAAGAGAGTGGTGTCTTTGGCTAGAGTCTTAACCTCACACAGTGGCTCAAAAAGCCTCTCCATCCGGTGAGTGTTCTTCGGGTAGACTTGCAACACTTCGTTCTAAACTTTTCTTTAAAATATTCCCAGGACTTGGAAATGAAATCATTTGCCAAACAAGGGATTCATGTGATACTACATAATTACAAATTACACATAATTGGATCAGAGGTTTTAAAATACACAGATCTGGTATTTAAATAAGATGGAGTTAAACAGCAGTTTCCTTTCTTAAGGAACTTTTTGGTAGCATTTTGCTAAAATGCATAAGACATTAAGGGATGGGCTTTAGTTACCCTGAGCTGGGCAGCCCATGCCTCCCTGTGCCCACAACAGCCTTCATTGGGCACACAAGACCCAAGTGAGGTTTCTGGGGGTACACAAGAGAAGAACCAGCTGAGACCAGAGGCAGAAATCAAAATAGAACTGGGGAATTCTTTCCTTCCTAAGAACTTAAGGATCAATAGTTTCCTTCATCTCACCCCAGATATTCATTCATCCATCCATCCATCAATTAATTTAATTCATTCAAGCATACCAAAGATCTTAATAGAATTGTAAAGATTTAATTCATCTACATTTTACTTGAACCCTCTGAAGTAGATAAATGCAGACAGAAATGTAAGTACATCTACATCTACAGAGACAGTTATGAGTCTAAGTAGCCATTCAGAGATTAGAAAGCACTTTCACATCCGTGCAGTTGTCCCACTTCTGAATGCATGCATAAAGGAGTGCAAAATCAATACACAGGACAGATGCATTGACATCTTTATTTCATGCAACCTTCATACTAACTTTCTGGGGTAAAAATTATGATCTCACCCATTTTACACCTGAAGAAAACATAGGCTCGGAGGAGGAAAGGCACTTAGGATATGGGTACATATTTCCTACACATTATTGTAGAACTTAAACGCAGGTCATCTGATCCCAAATTCTAAGTTATTTCCATTATATTACACTCTTCCCTAATTAGGAGGATACTATGTTCTGAATGTTTGTGTCCCTTCAAAATTCATATGGTAAACCTAAGCACCAACATGGGGACATGAGGTGGTGCAGCCGTTGGGAGGTGACTAACTCCTTTGTTTGAGAGCAGTGCCCCAGAGAGCTGCCTTAACC
Source organism: Rhinopithecus bieti (assembly GCF_001698545.2). Taxonomy (NCBI): domain Eukaryota; kingdom Metazoa; phylum Chordata; class Mammalia; order Primates; family Cercopithecidae; genus Rhinopithecus; species Rhinopithecus bieti. Next base: position 444,630 of record NW_016808928.1, on the reverse strand, counting down.
CTTCCACTATGTGAGGATCCAACATGAAAGCATTGTGTATGAGCAAGAAAGTGGGTCCTCACCAGAAACAAAACATGCCTTGGTCTTGGACTTCCCAGCCTCCAGAACTGTTGTTTTCGAGCTTCCTAGTTTATGATATCTATTTATGACAGCCCCAACAGATTAATACAGAGAATAATATGACTTATGTTTACTAGTATTGCTAGTACTTTTTTTTTTTTTAAGTAAGGGACAAAACTTTAACAGGAAAAGGAATACAGATTATAAACCACTGCCATTCATGTTTTTATGTTAGCACTTTCATACTGCAAATTAAAGTAATATATTCACTCACTTGCTAAGTAAAGTTTATATGACTAGAGTACTGAATAATTCTTTTAGTCTTTAAGTCCTCTAAAAACTAAAATGATGGTGAAAACCCAAAATTGCTTAGTAAGACAAGTATGACCTTGTCTATTTAGTATTTATCATAGGTGTTAAAATGATCATGGTTAATATTAATATAAGAAATTAGAGAATATCATTGAAGGTCCATTATTTGTCTATTAAATGAAAGTGTTAGAAAGCTGTTTACTGCTATTTTGGAATATAAATTGCCTTGGCTCATGTGCCTTTTTATAATTTTAAATACATAATGAGAACTCTTTTGCATCTAGTGAATCAATGCTGCCTACACAAAACTCTTTTTTAGGGAAGAGTGCACATCAATCAAACTGAAACAAAATAACAGAAAACAAGATGAAATAAGTCATGTGTAGCTACTGGCTGTAACTTCAAATGTATAATGATGGTGATGGTAATGATCTTGGTGGTGATAGTGATGGTGACGGTCACGATGAAGGTGATGGTTATGATGATGGTGATGTTTGAGAGTTATGATGACAATGGCGATCACGGTCATTATGATGATGGTGATGATGACATGGTTATGGTAATGTTGACAGTGATGCTAATGATGATGGTGAGAGTGATGGTATTTTGATGGTGATAATTGTATGATGGTGATGATAACAACAAAAACTTAGACAACTAGGAACAACCATAATTTTTTTTTATGTTTTTGGCATATAAAACAATTACATTTTACAATAGCAACTTACCAAAACACAAAGAGATAATAGCTAGGATTTTGTTGTTGTCGTCGTTAACTGGGTTTGTTTTATCTTTTTGATATCTAGATACCTTTGATGAAAACTCCCAAACTTCTCCATTTCAAAGATAATGACCTTCCGAAATAACTGCTGAGTCCAGTGAGTTTGGGGTTTTTGCAACAAGGAGGTCGATAATGGGACATGGAGATGTCAGAGCCCTGAGTAATGGATACTTTCCCAGGCAGCTATTTTTTGAGATAGAAACTGTTGCTAATGAATGGATGTGTCAAAACAGTCAGGTTCTAAGAGCAACAGATGACACCTGTCATTTTAACTCACAGGAAAGATGGTCAAAAATATTCTTCAATTATAGGCAAATGGAATGCAACACCTTCAGGTTATAAAGACTCCACTAAAATCATGATCATTTTTAATATGATTTATCACTACTTGGTGATAAATTAATTTCATAAAATCAGTGTGATGGAAAACTTTATAACTTTGAAAGCTGGGGTGTATGGCAAACATATTCTTCTAGGTTATTACTCACATTTTAGGAGCATTTAGATGTGTTTGTAAACCCCTACCCAAATGTAAACTTCCACCTCCAAAATGCTTTTAGAGACCTATAATTATATCCAAAGCCTGTATGATAAACTTGCTTTAATTAATGAACATAAATTTAGGTATTTGAATTCAGATACAGAAGAATTTCACAGGAGAACCTGAAATAATGTGAAAAAATAAATTTGGTGAAGAAAATCTTTCAAAAGCTCTTTGAGCATGGATTTTAAGAAATCCCTCTGTGTTTCTCACAGCATCCTAGCATAGTTCTGATATGTAGCTTGTAATATAGTTTTTAATTGAATAACTTGAAAAGTCATCTCTACAACAAGAGTATGAACAATTTTAAAACTGCCTCATCAGGCCGGGCATGGTGGCTCACGCCTGTAATCCCAGCACTTTGGGAGGCCTGTGTGGGTGGATCACCTAAGGTCAGGAGTTCAAGACCAGCCTGGCCAACATGGCAAAAACGAATCTCTACAAAAATACAAAAATTAGCTGGGCATGATGGCAGATATCTGTAATCCTAGCATCTCAGGAGGCTGAAGCAAGAGAATCACTTGAAACCAGGAGGTGGACGTTGCAGTGAGCCAAGATCACACCACTGCACCCCAACCTGGGTGACAGAATGAGACTCAGTCTCAAAATACTAATACTAATACTAATACTACTACTACTAATAATAATAACCATATCAAAACCTTTGTATAGGTTGGCGTGAAAGCAATTACAGTTCTTGCCATTGAAAGTAATGGCAAAAACCCCAGTAGCTTTTGCACCAACCTAATAATTTATTATCCTTTAGACACATCACGTTCTTGTTCTTTTCTGATTTCTAATTCTTTTGTTTACTTCTAATGTTTTGACAGTCAATTAACTTGGGCAACCTAAAAGTTTAACCGAATCTCTCTGTTTTCCTCCTTCAAGAATGACTTCCTCAGCCTGGGCCACACAGGGAGACCCTGTCTCTATGAAAAGTTGAACAATTAGCCAGGTGTGGTAGTGCACACCTGTAGTCCCAGCTGCAGGGGAGGCTGAGATGGAAGAATCGCTCAAGCCCAGGAAGGCGAGGCTGTAGGGTGTTATGATAGTACCACCACATGCCAACCTGGGTGACAGAGTGAGACCTTGTCTCAAAAAGAAGAAAAAAAGACTTCCTGGGAGATAATAAGATCAATGAACACCCACATGTACATTATGATCATTCATGTAGCCACTTCCTGCTTCATTTCTTAACCATGGCACATATATTTGGTTATAAAAACAAAGGCACAACTGAACAAGATTAGGATGGATAGCTTAATTTTTTCCTTAAATGGCAAAGCATTTTTGCAACTCACTGATTACTGTCAATTATCTCACAATTGATCTGTTTTTCAGACTAGTAACTTTGGAATTGACTCCTCCTCTGGTAGGTCCCACGTACCTTCCCCTTCTTTTGACCCTCAGAGAAATCATGACAGACAGTAATTTAATCATCTGCCATGTTAGAGAAAACAAAACAGAGACCACAATCATGAAATCTTTTCTAAAATTGACACAGCCAAGTTGGTGAAAGAGTTTCAACCAGAATGCCCATTTTCGAACACTGAGAACTGCCTTTTCAGGCTGTCTCTCACAATTTAAGGCATATTTTGATAATGAGAGGAAAACAACTTCTCTCTGTATTTGACTTGAAGCGCAAGATGAAATTTTAAGTCTCCCTAAATGCTTGCCTTGAGAGCATCTACCCTGTCTGAGATTTACCGATAGGGTCTTTTTCCTTTGGTGTTTTCAGATGCATAACTACCGCCATGAAGGATCACCACCTAGAACCATCCGTTCTACCGCAGGTGTGAATTTCCTCACTCTGCTTAAACTCTGAGGATGGGAGAGTGCTAAGAATGGAGTAAAACACCCAAAAGGGTCTCGAGGAGGATACCCACAAGAGTGGAAGGAACCGCTCATATATATAAATCACCACTTTGAAGAGGGGCTGATGGATTTTGGCATTTTTCTGTTTAGCAATGTTTCTCTCAACCGCTATGGTCTAAGTCCTGTTCCAGACCTTAACGGTCATCAATCTCAAGTGACTGCAACAGTCTCTCAGGCGATTTTCCTATTTTTAGAAATTCCATTCCCATCTATTTATCCAGCTAGAATGTCTATGACTGTCATTTAAATCCTTCTTTTTTTTCTGTTCAGAAACCAACTCATATTTTTCCTTGCCTACTTTCAAGAATGTTGCCACTGTCTCCAATAACTCCCCTTCCTAATAACTCCTACCATGCCCCCCACATCCAGCCAAGTCAGCCCTCTTCTGCCCCCTCTCTAGGGGGATCTCTAGCTTCGATCTCTGGGCTTCTACAGGACACCACCTCCCCCAAAGTCTGCCACCCTGTCCCCTAATGCATGCCTCTCTTGCAGTAAACCTTCTCAAATGTCACCCGGAAGCATCACCTTAATTGCTTGGAGGATCTCTCAGCATTTGTAAACCACTCATGATTCATTATTCAGGGCAAGTTAATCTGTTTATTTTTATTTGTGGCCTTGTGCACTTTTATTTTTGTATAATCTCTCTGGAACTGGTAGAAACTTCAGGACAGAGACCTTGGCTTCTACCTCCTTTTATTCCCCAGGGCACTAAATGTCAGGATCTGCATACAAGAGTCACTCAATAAATATTGACTGAGTGTTGGTGATGGACCATTTGTCAAATCGCAGAGCGCCCTTTGGAAATACTATGAATCTCTTGATATTCTCCCCTAGAGCTGGGTAAATGCTGCCATATGTAATGAATGGTACTTCGGCTTTCCTCTTCCTGAGCCCCTGCTTATCCCATGCATAGATAGACGAAGGACTTGCTACTCAAATGACGGACTGTGTTCCGTCATCATTGGCTTCCCCGATGGCTCGTGAAAAATGCAGGGTCCCAGGCCCACACCCTGCCTGATGAACCAGTGTTTGTGTTTCCCCATTGTCCGAGCAAATGACTTTATGCTCCTCAAAGCATGAGAAGTACTGGTTTAAGGGGAGGGGTTTCCTTCTTGGGAAATTCCTGTTCTACACAGCTGAGATGTTGATGGCCTGCAGCTACTTCCCTTAGTATTCCAAGATGTAGCAACTTAAAACTGAAAACTCTGTGCATAGTGATTTTAAACTGAGTAAACATATGTTTGCTAAATAAAACACTTATACACCATGAAGTTTCATCCATGTAGTTTTCTATCGATAACAATCTGTACCTTTGTTAAATACTGTGAGTGTTGAATCAGAACTTACAAACCAATTAAATCAACAAACAGTTTTTCATATCTACTCTCTGAATTACATTGTATTGTGTGTTATGATACTAAAATAAGTATTTAATACAACTTTCCTGCCATCAAAGTGCTAGTAACCCATTGGTTTATTTATCCATTTTTTCTTGATATGTTAAAAAAAATCAATGAATCCAGGAGCTGGTTTTTTGAAAAGATCAACAAAATTGATAGACCGCTAGCAAGACTAATAAAGAGAGAAAAATCAAATAGATGCAATAAAAAATGATAAAGGGGATATCACCACCGACCCCACAGAAATACAAACTACCATCAGAGAATGCTATAAACACCACTACACAAATAACCTAGAAAACCTAGAAGAAATGGATAAATTCCTGGACACATTCACTCTCCCAAGACTAAACCAGGAAGAAGTTGAATCCCTGAATAGACCAATAGCAGGCTCTGGAATTGAGGCAATAATTAATAGCCTACCAACCAAAAAAAGTCCGGGACCAGATGGATTCACAGCCAAATTCTACCAGAGGTACAAGGAGGAGCTGGTACCATTCCTTCTGAAACTATCCAATCAATAGAAAAAGAGGGAATCCTCCCTAACTCATTTTATGAGGCCAACATCATCCTGATACCAAAGCCTGGCAGAGACACA